>NW_027590735.1:132500-191160 GCF_964213995.1 Mustelus asterias
AATCTCCACTCATGTTGCTAATTCTGCCAAGACAGAAACAGAAAGAGTGTTTGAATTCTCCGTGATTCGACCCCTTAACGATAAACAACATGGTGGATGAGAGGGATAGAGAGGGAGAGGGAGAGAGAGAGAGGAAGAGAGAGAGATGGAGCGATGCAGAGTAACAGAGAGATAGGGAGAGGGAGCAATGCAGAGAGTAACAGTTAGACAGTGAGGAATAGAGATTAATTCAGATGGATAGTGAGTGACAGGGGAGTCCGAGACGCGACATAAGCAAGGTAAAGATTTGAAAATGGAGGAGTGTTTCTTACCCACTTTTAAAAGACAATCCACACTCACACCAGTCACATTTCACACTCTCTGCTCAGTCCTGTGTTTTGGGGGTGTTGAGTGTGGGATCAGTGTTTGCTTTTCTCAAACCGCACTGATATTCCCAACAAGGGCAAGAGGTTTCAGTGTTTAAAAATGTAAACATTTAAAAACAAAAGCAGACAGGATTTGGTTAAATCTCACGGGATCCAGGGTGAGTTTGCCAAATGGATACAAATTAGGCTTGATGACAGAAGACAGAGGGTGGTTGTAGAGGGTTGTTTTTTGTCAAACTGGAGGCCTGTGACCAGCGGGGTGCCTCAGGGATCGGTGCTGGGTCCACTGTTATTTGTCATTTATATTAATGATTTGGATGAGAATTCAGGAGGCATGGTTCGTAAGTTTGCAGTTGACACCAAGATTTGTGGCACAGTGGACAGTGAAGAAGGTTATCTAGGGTTGCAACGGGATCTTGATCAATTGGGCCAGTGGGCTGATGGATGGCAGATGGAGTTTAATTTAGATAAATGCGAGGTGATGCATTTTTGTGGATCGAACCAGCGCAGGACTTACTCACTTAATGGTCGGGTGTTGGTGAGAGTTACAGAACAAAGGGATCTCGAGGTACAGATTGATAGCTCCTTGAAAGTGGAGTCACAGGTGGATAGAGTGGTGAAGCGTGCAGGTAAGCAAGCAGTTAGGAAGACCAATGGTATGTTGTTGTTTGCAAGAGGATGTGAGTCCAGGAGCAAGGATGTCTTACTGCAGCTGTACAGGGCCTCAGTGAGACCACACCTGCAGTATTGTGTACAGTTTTGCTCTCCTTATCTGAGAAAGCATTGAAGAAAATTGCTCACTGTGAACAAACCTAAAAAAGCTGACTGATGTTTCATTCCAGATTCTCAGAGGGAGAGAGAGAGAGATTCAGAGAAAACACAGACTGAGTGAGTGAGAAAAAGGGAGTGACAGAGATCAAGAGGGGGACCGAGAGATAGTGAGTGAAAAAAATATATTAGTCAGAGCGCATCGGAAAAGGAGGATTGGAATTTGTCAGCCTTGCTTTATGGAAAGCTTTAGTGTTTGGTCAGAATGTTAACACGGTGAAGTTTGGAGCCTCTGGGGTGACAGTTGTCTGAATACAGATTCTATCTCATTGTAACATTAATGTACCACGTGTACTGAGCTCACCAACATAGAACATAGAACAGTACACACAGAACAGGCCCTTCGGCCCACGATGTTGTGCCGACCTTCATCTGATACCAAGATCAAGCTATCCCACTCCCGACCATCCTGGTGTGCTCCATGTGCCTATCCAATAACCGCTTAAATGTTCCTAAAGTGTCTGACTCCACTATCACTGCAGGCAGTCCATTCCACACCCCAACCACTCTCTGCGTGAAGAACCTACCTCTGATATCCTTCCTATATCTCCCACCATGAACCCTATAGTTATGCCCCCTTGTAATAGCTCCATCCACCCGAGGAAATAGTCTTTGAACGTTCACTCGATCTATCCCCTTCATCATTTTATAAACCTCTATTAAGTCTCCCCTCAATCTCCTCCGCTCCAGAGAGAACAGCCCCAGCTCCCTCAACCTTTCCTCATAAGACCGACACTCCAAACCAGGCAGCATCCTGGTAAATCTCCTCTGCACTCTTTCCAGCGCTTCCACATCCTTCTTATAGTGAGGTGACCAGAACTGCACGCAATATTCCAAATGCGGTCTCACCAAGGTCCTGTACAGTTGCAGCATAACCCCACGGCTCTTAAACTCCAACCCCCTGTTAATAAAAGCTAACACACTATATGCCTTTTTCACAGCTCTATCCACTTGAGTGGCAACCTTTAGAGATCTGTGGATATGGACCCCAAGATCTCTCTGTTCCTCCACAGTCTTCAGAACCCTACCTTTGACCCTGTAATCCACATTTAAATTTGTCCTACCAAAATGAATCACCTCACATTTATCAGGGTTAAACTCCATTTGCCATTTTTCAGCCCAGCTTTGCATCCTATCTATGTCTCTTTGCAGCCTACAACAGCCCTCCACCTCATCCACTACTCCACCAATCTTGGTGTCATCAGCAAATTTACTGATCCACCCTTCAGCCCCCTCCTCTAAGTCATTAATAAAAATCACAAAGAGCAGAGGACCAAGCACCGATCCCTGCGGCACTCCGCTAGCAACCTGCCTCCAGTCCGAAAATTTTCCATCCACCACCACCCTCTGTCTTCGATCAGACAGCCAGTTACCTATCCAATCGGCCAACTTTCCCTCTATCCCACACCTCCTTACTTTCATCATAAGCCGACCATGGGGGACCTTATCAAACGCCTTACTAAAATCCATGTATATGACATCAACCGCCCTACCTTCATCAACACACCTAGTTACCTCCTCAAAAAATTCTATCAAATTTGTGAGGCACGATTTGCCCTTCACAAATCCGTGCTGACTATCCCGGATTAATCCGCATCTTTCTAAATGGTCGTAAATCCCATCCCGAAGGACCTTTTCCATCAATTTACCAACCACCGAAGTCAGACTAACCGGTCTATAATTACCAGGGTCATTTCTATTCCCTTTCTTAAACAGAGGAACAACATTTGCCACTCTCCAGTCCTCTGGCACCATCCCCGTGGACAGCGAGGACCCAAAGATCAAAGCCAAAGGCTCTGCAATCTCATCCCTCGCCTCCCAAAGAATCCTAGGATACATTTCATCAGGCCCAGGGGACTTATCGACCTTCAGTTTATTCAAAACTGCCAATACATCCTCCCTCCGAACATCTATTTCCTCCAGCCTATTAGCCTGTAACACCTTCTCTTCCTCAAAAACATGGCCCCTCTCCTTGGTGAACATTGAAGAAAAGTATTCATTCATCACCTCGCCTATCTCTACTGATTCCATACACAAGTTTCCACCACTGTCCTTGACCGGCCCTAACCTCACCCTGGTCATTCTTTTATTCCTCACATAAGAGTAAAAAGCCTTGGGGTTTTCCTTGACCCGACCCGCCAAGGACTTCTCATGTCCCCTCCTAGCTCTCCTCAGCCCCTTTTTCAGCTCGTTCCTTGCTAACTTGTAACCCTCAATCGAGCCATCTGAACCTTGTTTCCTCATCCCTACATAAGCTTCCCTCTTCCTTTTCACAAGACATTCCACCTCTTTTGTGAACCACGGTTCCCTCACTCGGCCATTTCCTCCCTGCCTGACAGGGACATACCTATCAAGGACACCCAGTATTTGTTCCTTGAAAAAGTTCCACTTTTCATCAGTGCCTTTCCCTGACAGTTTCTGTTCCCATCTTATGCCCCCTAATTCTTGCCTAATCGCATCATAATTACCTCTCCCCCAATTGTAAGCCTTGCCCTGCCGTCCGGCCCTATCCCTCTCCATTGCAATAACAAAAGACACCGAATTGTGGTCACTATCTCCAAAGTTCTCTCCCACAACCAAATCTAACACTTGGCCCGGTTCATTTCCCAGTACCAAATCCAATGTGGCCTCACCCCTTGTCGGCCTATCCACATATTGTGTCAGGAAACCCTCCTGCACACACTGCACAAAAAGTGCCCCATCCAAACTATTTGACCTACAAAGGTTCCAATCAATATTTGGAAAGTTAAAGTCCCCCATGACAACTACCCTGTGACCCCCACACGTATCCATAATCTGCTTAGCAATTTCTTCCTCCACATCTCTATTACTATTTGGGGGCCTATAGTAAACTCCTAGCAACGTGACCGCTCCTTTCCTGTTTCTAACTGCAGCCCATATTACCTCAGTGTGCATATCCCCCTCAAAGTGCTTTTCCGCAGCCGTTAAACTATCCTTGATTAACAATGCTACTCCTCCACCTCTTTTACCAGCTTCCCTACACTTACTGAAACATCTATACCCCGGAACGTCCAACAACCATTCCTGTCCTTGTTCTACCCACGTCTCCGTAATGGCCACAACATCGTAGTCCCAAGTAGCAATCCACGCCCCAAGTTCATCCACCTTGTTCCGGATGCTCCTTGCATTGAAGTAGACACACTTCAACCCATCTTCCTGTCTACCGGTACCCACCCTTGACCTTGATACCTTCCCCAATATCTCACCACCCTCAACACTGACTTCCGGACTACAACTCCTTTTCCCACTCCCCTGACAAATTAGTTTAAATCCCCCTGAAGAGCCGTAGCAAATTTCCCTCCGAGGATATTGGTGCCCCTCTGGTTCAGGTGCACCCCGTCCTGTTTGTAGAGGTCCCACCTTCCCCAGAACGTGTTCCAATTATCCACGTATCTGAAACCCTCCCTCCTACACCATCCCTGCAACCACATGTTTAAGTGCACTCTCTCCCTGTTCCTCAACTCGCTATCACGTGGCACCGGTAGCGTACCAGAGATGACCACATGTTTTGTCTTTGCTCTCAGCTTCCAGCCCAGCTCCCGAAATTCCTGTTTTAAATCCCCGTCCCTTCTCTTACCTATGTCGTTGGTACCAATGTGTACCACGACTTGTGACTGTTTCCCCTCCCCCTTAAGAATCCGGAAAACACGGTCCGAGACGTCACGGACCCTGGCATCCGGTAGGCAACAAACCATCCTCGAGTCTCTTTTGCTGCCACAGAACCTCCTATCTATCCCTCTAACTAACGAGTCCCCAATAACTATTGCCCTCCCGCTCTCCTCCTTACCCTCCTGAGCCACAGGGACGGACTCAGTGCCGGAGATCCTCTCACTGCGGCTCACCACTGGTATGTCGTCCCCCTCAACCGTATCCAAAGCGGAATACTTATTGCTAAGGGGAACGACCGCAGGGGATCCCTGCACCGACTGCTTCTTCCCAGCCCCTCTCACCGTCACCCATCTATTTTCATTCCGCGGAGTAACTGTATCCCTGAAGCTTCTGTCTATGGCCATCTCTGCATCCCTAATGATCCTAAGTTCCTCCAACTCCAGCTCCAGTTCCCTTACACGGTTTTGGACGAGCTGCAGATGGATGCACTTCTCACAGGTATAATCAGCAGGGACACTGACGTCGTCCCTCACCTCGAACATAGTGCAAGAGGAACATTGCACTGCCTGCACACCCATCCCCTCTAGATACCTTGCCAGTACCAGGTAGAAACAGCAAAAAATGAATTAACTCACCCCTGCTCGCCCTTTCTGCCCAAGCCCTGTGAGCCAAAGCCCTACAGCTTTCACTCTGCCTCCTGCTCACTCTGCTGCCCACTAACGACGCGGCCCGCTCAAAAGTGCGGCCTACTTTTAAACCCTCCAAAAACCTTCCCAGACTCCTGCTGGGCCCACTTCCTGATTTAAAAAAAAACCTCCGATTTTTTGCACAAATTTAACTTAAAATAAATAAATAAATGTAGTGAACAAACCAACAGCCTTCTCCTCAGCCTGGTCCTGTGGAACATTTGCAAACCATCGTTTGAAGAAAGCTTGCTGTTTATATTGTATGAATCCATCCCTTTGGAAATGTAGTCAGTCTTATTCAGGAAAAGGACAAGCTAATTTCAGAGGGAGAGATACAGATACACAGGCAGGCTGAGACTGAAACAGGATGGGATTGTGCTGTACAGGTTTCAGAGCTGACACTGAGACACACACAAGATGTACAGTCGCAGATTGTACCTGACACTTACAAAGAGACGTAGCAAATAGGAACAGGAGGAGACCATTCGGCCCATCGAGCCTGCACCGACAACAATCCCACCCTATCCCCGTAACACCACACATTTACCCTGCTGATCCCCCCCGAAACTAGGGTCAATTTGTCACAGCCAATCAACCAACCTGGGCATCTTTTGACTGTGGGAGGAAACCGGAGCACCCGGAGGAAACCATGATCAGCCATGGTCACAATGGATGGCGGAGCAGGATGGAAGGGCTGAATGGCCTCCACCTGTTCCTATTTTCTATGTTTCTTTGTAAGTTCCACGTGGCAAAGTGTTTCTTCATTTCACTCCTAAAAGTCTAAAATACCAAACATTGTCTAAAATCCAATGTCCCCCAAGTCCTGGACTCCCCAACCAGCAGAAAATGTTCCTCTTTATCAGCATCTGTGGGTCATCCTGACTCGAAACATTGGCTCCATTCCCTCTCCACAGATGCTGTTTAATGCGTTTCACTGCATTAAAACCTGCTGAGATTTTCTGTTTTTGTTTCAGCGCCTGTTCGGCGACACTGAGGGAGAATTTAACATGGCCAATGCACCCTAACCATCGTGTCTTTCAGACTGTGGGGGGAAACACTCCCAGGACAGGTACAGCACGGTGTTAGATACAGAGTAAATCTCCCTCTGCACTTTCCCACATCAAAACACCCCCAGGATTGATACAGCATGGAGTTAGACACAGAGTAAAGCTCCCTCGACACTGTCCCCAAAAAACACTCCCAGGACAGGTACAGCGCGGGGTTAGATACAGAGTAAAGCTCCCTCGACACTGTCCCCCAAAAATACTCCCAGGACATGTACTGCACGGGGTTAGATACGGAATAAAGCTCCCCCTACACTGTCCCCTTCGAACACTCCCATGACAGGTACAGCACGAAGTTAGATACAGAGTAAAGCTCCCTCTACACTGTCGCCATGAAACACTCCAAGGTCAGATACAGCACGGGGTTAGATACAGAGTAAATTTCCCTCAACACGGGTCCCCTTCAAACACTCCCAGGACAGTTTGAGCACGGGGCGAGATACAGAGTAAAGCTCCCTCTCCAATGTCCCCATCAAACACACCCAGGACAGTTACAGCACGGGGTTAGATACAGAGTAAAGCTCCCTCTGCACTTTCCCACATCAAAACACTCCCAGGATTGATACAGCATGGAGTTAGACACAGAGTAAAGCTCCCTCTACACTGTCGCCATTAAATACTCCCAGGACAGATACAGCAAGGCTTTAGATGCAGAGTAAAGCTGCCTCGACACTCCCCTTCATACACTCCCAGGACAGATACAGTGTTGAAGTTAACTGTCTGTCTGTTTCATTTCCATCTCCTCTGCACCCGCTCCCGAACACAAATAATTGTCTGGTAGAAAGTGAGAAGGAGCCTCGACAGAGAGGTTGCGAAGGATTGAATGGAGAGAGGCAGAAACCCTCAACACATTTCAAAACTACACTGATTTCCACTTGAAGGAATAACTTCTCCACCCCAACACTATCCCGTCATTCTCGATAAGCCCATGCTGCCCGTGTTCTGGGATAAATTACACGCAAGTGAAAAGATTATTTTAAATAGTGGGGTTACATTTGCCACCCCCCAATCTGTAGGAACTGCTCCAGAGTCTATAGAATTTTGGAAGATGACCAGCAAAGCATCCAATATTTCCAGCGCCGCTTCCTTTAATACTCTGGGATGTAGATTATCAGGCCCTGGGGATTTGTCAGCCTTTAACCCCATTCATTCCCCCAGCACCATTTTCTTACTAATACTGATTTCCTTCAATTCAATTCCACACTCTCACTAAACCATTGGTTCCCTAACATTTCTGCCAGGTTATCTGTGCCTCTTTTGTGAAGACAGAACCAAAGTATATGTTCAATTCTGCTGCCAGTTCTTTGCTCCCCATTATAATTTCCCCGGAGAGATGGAGAGAGGCAGAGTCACTGAGAGATAGGGGTGAGATAGTAATGCAGAGAGTAACAGTGAGATATTCAGGTGGGTAAGCAGCTAATAGTGGGGTACAACAAGGATCACTCCAAAGCCACAGATATTGCCTCATGTTGCCGCTGTCGCCATTTACCTTAAATCAGCAACTTCTGCTTTCCAAGCGTTCCCCCAATGTGCCGATTATCTCAAAGCTGATCCTCTCAGTCCCGGGACAGCACTGCAGGAGTTCCTCAGGGTGAGTGTCCGAGGCCCCAACCATCTACAGCTGCTCCATCACTGACCTTCCCTCCATAGGTGAGATGTTCGCTGATGATCGCAGCATTCACAACTCCTCAGATTGTGAAATAGTCAATGCCGGAATACTGAGCAGGACAGGCAGCATCTGTGTAAAGAGAAGCAGATTCTGGGACTGGGGGGACTGAGAGACAGGAAGATAGTGAAACACACACAAACTCACTGACAACAAACGCAGTGATGCACAGACACACACACACACAGAGATACACGCACAGTCTCACACACACACACAGATAGAGAACAGTCCCACAGTCTCACTCACAATATCCTAATCTCCCTGGCATTAAGGGGCAATTTATCACGGCCAATCAACCTAACGCGCGCATCTTTGGAGTGTGGGAGGAAACCGGAGCACCAGGAGGAAACCCATGCAGACACGGGGAGAACGTGCAAACTCCACACAGACAGTGACCCGAGACCAAAATTGAACCCGGGTCCGTTGCACTGTGAGGCAGCAGAGCTAACCACTGTGACACCCATGTTGGCCTTCATTGCAAGAGGATTGGAGTAGAAGAGCAAGGATGTCTTACTGCAGCTGGACAGGGCCTCGGTGAGACCACACCTGGAGTCTTGTGTACAGTGTTCCTCTCCTTATCTGAGGAAGGATGTACTTGCCACAGAGGGAGAGCAGTGAATGTTCACCAGACTGATTCCTGGGATGGCAGCATTGATGTCTGAGGGGAGATTGGGTCGGCTGGGCCTGTATTCACTGGAATGTAGAAGAGTGAGCGGGGATCTAATTGAAAGGTATAAAATTCTGACAGTGCTGGACAGGCTGGATACAGGGATATTGTTTCCTCCGGCTGGGGGTGTCTGGAACAAGGGGTCACAGTCTCAGGATACGGGGGAGGCCATTTGGGACTGAGATGAGGGGAAACCTCTTCACTCAGAGGGTGGTGAACCTGTGGAATTCTCTCCCACAGAAAGCTGTGGAGACCAAGTCACTGAATATATTTAAGAAGGAACGAGATAGATTTCTAGACTCTAAAGGTGTCGAGGTGTATGGGGAGAGTGCTGGTGTATGGCATTGAGACAGAGGATCGGCCATGATAGTGTTGAATGGTGGGTCAGGCTCGAAGGGCTGAATGGCCCCTCCTCCTCCTATTTTCTATGTTGATGTGACCGCCCCAAGTCTCTTTGGGCCTCCACTCTTTCCAGCCTTTCCCCATTCATAAAGCAATCTGTTCTATCCTTTTTAAAGTGGGTGACCACACAATTGTCTCCAATGAAATCCATCTTTCACTCTTTGAACCATTCAGTTAAGACATTTTACTTTAGGGCAGCATGGTGGCACAGTGGTTCGTACTGCTGCCTCACAGCGCCAGGGACCCGGGTTCAATTCCAGCCTCGGGTGACTGCGTGGAGTTTGCACATTCTCCCCGTGTCTGCGTGGGTTTCCTCCGGGTGCTCTGGTTACCTTCCACACTCGCAAGATATATGGATTAGCAATGGGGTTATGGGGATAGGGCTGGGGTGAGGGCCTGGGTAAGATACTCTGTCATCAAGTCTGTGCAGACTCAATGAGCTGAATGGCCTCTTATGCAGTGGAATACCTCTTTGCCATTTGAAGCTTCTGGCTATAAGACTTAAAATGCTGCCTATTTCTGTGAAATGTAGCAAACTTTCAGTCTCATCACCGGGTGACATGATGGCACAGTGGTTAGCACTGCTCCCCCACAGCACCAAGGACCCACGTTCAATTCCAGCCTCGGGTGACTGTCGGTGTGGAGTTTGCACATTCTCCCAGTGTCTGCGTGGGTTTCCTCCGGGTGCTCCGGTTTCCTCCCACACTCCAAAGATGTGCGGGTGAGGTTAATTGGCCGTGCTCAATTGCCCCTTAGTGTTAGGGGGATTCAGGCCCGGGTGGTATTGTTGTCGGGGGCAGGCTTGATGGACCAAAGGACCTCCTTCTGCACTTTAGGGATTCTATGATGAACGGCATGGTGGCACAGTGGTTAGCACAGCGCCAGGGACCCAGGTTCAATTCCAGCCTCAGCTCGCTGTCAGTGTAGAGTTCTCCCAGTGTCTGCGTGGGTTTCCTCCGGGTGCTCCAGTTTCCTCCCACAGTCCAAACATGTGCAGGTAAGGTGGATTGGCCATGATAAATTGACCTTAGTGTCAGGGGATTAACAGGGTAAATATATGGGGATACGGAAATAGGGCCTGGGTGGGATTGTGGTCGATGCAGACTCGATGGGCCGAATGGTCTGCCCTTTAGGGATTCTATGATTCTAGGATCTCAAATCATTGATAAATACGATGAAACTGAGACAGACACGGGGGCTTTGCAGCAGCAGAAAGAATGGGAATCATTGCATCCTGCATGGAGTTTTATTACACAACCAATTTCAGAAAATTCACAACTCTAATTCACAACAGCAAAGTGTGGGATTGCAAACTTGGAATTATTAGCCCAGGACTAAAGTTTAAAAGCTAAACACTGACATTCGGAAACAAGAGATGGCCTCACATCTTCAATTCTGTGATTGTCCCCCATCTCCTGCTCTGAATATTACAATATCTCTGCCCCCTTCATGCGTCTGCAGACTTTGAAAGTTACTCAGACATCGGTGAAACTAGTCTTTATCTCGGGGCATTTCCTGTGAAATATGCACCTTCTGCAACGAGACACAATCTAATTGACGCTTTCTGATACAATCTGAATCTCCTTTCAAACAACCTCCCAACCCCACTGTGCAGGAATGTCACCTTTTGTCACATTCCCCAACACAATTGTTGACACTTTATCAGGCGGGAAAAGTAGATTCAACTGACAGATTCTGAGCACCAGGTTGAATCTTTAAGATGTAAAAATGAACTGAAATCCCAGGTCTCTCTGTTCCTGCATCCATTTTAACATTGACCCATTGATTTTAAATTGCTTCTCCTGTATAAAAATATCATCTATCAACCTCAGATTTAAACATTAATAAGCGACTGAGCATCAACTGCGAATTATAGAAGGTAGTTCCAAACTAATATCACAGCTGGTGTGGCAAAGTGTTTCTGAATTCCACTCCTACAAGTCTAAAATCCTCAACATTGTTTGAAATCCAATGTCCCCAAGTCCTGGACTCCCCAACCAGCAGGAAAAGTTGTTCTTTATTAGTCCTCTCCATTCCCCTTATTATCTTGAAGTGTTTGATCCAATCATCCCGTAGCCTAAATTCCAGCATTACAGAGTAACACTTCAACTACACTTTTCAACAAACAATCCCAAACCAAATACAGAACAGGGTTCATAGAATCCTGCAGTGCAGGAGGCCATTCGGCCCATCGAGTCTGCACTGACCACAATCCCACCCAGGCCCCATCCCTATAATCCCATACATATACCTCAGCTAATCCTCCTGACACTAAGGGACAATTTAGCTTGGTCAATCCACCTAACCTGTACACCTGATAGGAGTCTGCCAGATTATGAGGGGCATGGACAGAGTGGATAGTCAGAAGCTTTTTCCCAGGGTGGAAGAGTTATTACTCGGGCGCAGAGGTTTAAGGTGCGAGGGGCAAGGTTTAAAGGAGATGTGGGAGGAAAGTTTTTTTACACAGAGGGTGGTGGGTGCCTGGAACTCGTGGCCGGGGGAGGGAGTGGAAACGGATACGATAGTGACTTTTCAAGGGCGTCTTGACAAAGACATGAATAAGATGGGAATGGAGGGATATGGTCCCCGGAAGGGTAGGGGGTTTTAGTTCAGTCAGGCAGCATGGTCGGTGCAGGATTGGAGAGCCGAAAGACCTGTTCCCGTGCTGTAATTTTCTTTGTTCTATCTTTGGAGTGTGGGATGAAACCGGAGCACCCGGAGGAAACCCACACAAACACGGGAAGGACGTTCAAACTCCAGTCAGAAAGTGACCCATGCTGGGAATCGAAGGCGGGTCCCTGGCACTGTGAGGAAGCAGTGCTAACCCCTGCATCACTGTGCCACCCCCATATTGAAAACTTGGGTTCAAATTCAAGACAGCCGCAAATTCACTTTGAGTAAAGTTCCCTCTGCTGTGTCAAAGGAATTTTTAATTGAGGATTTTTATTTCTGGGAAAACTGAACTCACATTGAACAGCATCCCAGTGTGGGATTGAAACTCTAGTTTGTTTCAGTCCTGGGGAGAGAGATGGAGCGAGAGGGAGAGATACAGATACAGAGGCAGAGAGACACAGAAACAGGATGGGATTGTGCTGTACATGTTTCAGAGCTGACACTGAGACACACACGGGATGTACAATCGCAGACCAGAGTGAATCATTCTCTGTTACCTGCAGTGTCCTGGACATGGACAGAAGCTGACACTCTGACACACACAACAACAACTTGCATTTATATAGCACCTTAGACAGTATTATCCCAAGATGCTTCACAGGAGCCTTAATGTGAGAAATTTCGCCCCGAGTCACAAGAGAGTTTAGGGTCACATGTCCCAAAGATGGTTTTTACGAACTATTTTAATTGGAGGAAAAGGAGGTGTTAAAATGGAGAAAACCAATCTGCTTCACTAGTGTCCTTTATGGAAGGAAATCTGCCGTCCTTACCTGGTCGGGCCTACATGTGACTCCAGCCTCACAGCAATGTGGTTGACTCTTAGATGCTGTTTGAAATGGCCTAGCAAGCCACTCAGTTCATGAGCAATTAGGGACGAGGAGTAAACGCTGGCAGAACCAGCCAGGCCCACATCCCATGGATGTATTTGAGTAAAACGTTCAGGGAAGGAATTCCAGAGTTGGAGCCCACGCAGATGAAGACACAGCTCCCAATGGGGAAACGATTCAAATTGTGGATGGTCACGGAGCCAGAATGAAAGGAAAACAGATATGGGAGGATGGTGGGACTGGAGGAGGTGGATAACCAGCAAGAAACATTTCTCTCTCTCTGTGCTATCAGTTTCCATTATTCTCCTGACAACTTGGATCAAATTGTCCCTGACACTCCAAAATTCCCGGGAATACAGCCCTCGTTTGTGTCTCCATAGCTGCGTATCTGTCACATTTAAAATACTGACGTTACTTTGGTGAAGAGACAACTCTGTCAGAAATATCTCAGTGCTGCGTTCACACAAAATGGCCCCTGGGAAGAAACGCCAAATGGCTGCCTGATATTTGTGGATATTTTTCACAGATTCCGAGAAAGGGAGAGATGGACAGAAGACACAGAGACAGAGAGTGAGAAAAAGAGAGAGACACAGATTGATGGAGGTATGAAAGGTTTCCCTTTACCTGCACACAATTTAACTTGTTCCCAGTTGGTTTATGGATTCTCTCCTCAACTTTTTGTCCAAAGTGCATCACTTCACATTTCTCAGTGTTGAAGTTAACTGTCTGTCCGTTTCATTTCAATCTCCTCTGCACCCGCTCTCGAACACAAATAATTGTCTGGTAGAAAGTGAGATGGAGCCTCGGCAGAGAGGTTGGGAAGGATTGAATGGGGAGAGGCAGAAACCCTCAACACATTTCAAAACTACACTGATTTCCACTTGAAGGAATAACTTCTCCACCCCAACACTATCCCGTCATTCTCGATAAGTCCATGCTGCCCGTGTTCTGTGATAAATTACACGCAAGTGAAAAGATTATTTTAAATAGTGGGGTTACATTTGCCACCCCCCAATCTGTAGGAACTGCTCCAGAGTCTATAGAATTTTGGAAGATGACCAGCAATGCATCCAATATTTCCAGCGCCGCTTCCTTTAATACTCTGGGATGTAGATTATCAGGCCCTGGGGATTTGTCAGCCTTTAACCCCATTCATTCCCCCAGCACCATTTTCTTACTAATCCTGATTTCCTTCAATTCAATTCCACACTCTCACTAAAGCATTGGTTCCCTAACATTTCTGCCAGGTTATCTGTGCCTCTTTTGTGAAGACAGAACCAAAGTATACGTTCAATTCTTCTGCCATTTCTTTGCTCCCCATTATAATTTCCCCGGAGAGATGGAGAGAGGCAGAGTCACTGAGAGATAGGGGTGAGATAGTAATGCAGAGAGTAACTGAGATATTCAGGAGGGTAAGCAGCTAATAGTGGGGTACAACAAGGATCACTCCAAAGCCACAGATATTGCCTCATGTTGCCGCTGTCGCCATTTACCTTAAATCAGCATCCTCTGCTTTCCAAGCTTTCCCCCAATGTGCCGATTATCTCAAAGCCGATCCTCTCAGTCCCGGGACATCACTGCAGGAGTTCCTCAGGGTGAGTGTCCGAGGCCCCAACCATCTTCAGCTGCTCCATCACTGACCTTCCCTCCATAGGTGAGATGTTCGCTGATGATCGCAGCATTCACAACTCCTCAGATTGTGAAATAGTCAATGCCGGAATACTGAGCAGGACAGGCAGCATCTGTGTAAAGAGAAGCAGATTCTGGGACTGGGGGACTGAGAGACAGGAAGATAGTGAAACACACACAAACGCAGTGATGCACACACATAGATACACGCACAGTCTCACACACACACAGATAGACAACAGTCCCACAGTCTCACTCACAATATCCTAATCCCCCTGGCATTAAGGGGCAATTTATCACGGCCAATCAACCTGACGCACGCATCTTTGGAGTGTGGGAGGAAACCGGAGCACCCGGAGGAAACCCACGCAGACACGGGGAGAACGTGCAAACTCCACACAGACAGTGACCCGAGACCAAAATTGAACCCGGGTCCGTTGCACTGTGAGGCAGCAGAGCTAACCACTGTGACACCCATGTTGGCCTTCATTGCAAGAGGATTGGAGTAGAAGAGCAAGGATGTCTTACTGCAGCTGGACAGGGCCTCGGTGAGACCACACCTGGAGTCTTGTGTACAGTGTATGTGTGTGAGAGAGTGCGTAAGAGATCGGTACAGCACGGGGTTAGATACAGAGACAGCTCCCTCTATCCGGTCCCGAATCAAACAGTCCCAGGACAGGGACAGCAGGGGGTTAGATACAGAGTAAAGCTCCCACTACACTGTCCCCCATCAAACACACCCAGGACAGGTACAGCACGGGGTTAGATACAGAGTAAAGCTCCCTCTACACTGTCCCCATCAATCACTCCCAGGACAAGGACAGCATGGGCTAGGTACAGGGTAAAGTTCCCTCCACACTGTCCGCATCACACACTCCCTGGACAGGTACAGCACGGGGTTAGATACAGAGTAAAGTTCCCTCTACACTGTCCCCCATCAAACACTCCCAGGACAGGTACAGCACGGGGTTAGATACAGAGTAAAGTTCCCTCTACACTGTCCCCCATCAAACACTCCCAGGACAGGTACAGCACGGGGTTAGATACAGAGTAAAGCTCCCTCTACACTGTCCGCATCAAACACTCCCAGGACAGGTACAGCACGGGGTTAGATACAGAGTAAAGCTCCCTCTACACTGTCCCCCATCAAACACTCCCAGGACAGGTACATCACGGGGTTAGATACAGAGTAAAGCTCCCTCTACACTGTCCTCATCAAACACTCCCAGGACAGGTACAGCACGGGGTTAGATACAGAGTAAAGCTCCCTCTACACTGTCCCCCATCAAACACCCCCAGGACAGGTACATCACGGGGTTAGATACAGAGTAAAGCTCCCTCTACACTGTCCCCCATCAAACACTCCCAGGACAGGTACAGCACAGGGTGAGATACAGAGTAAAGCTCCCTCTACACTGTCCCCATCAAACACTCCCAGGACAGGTACAGCACGGGGTTAGATACAGAGTAAAGCTCCCTCTACACTGTCCCCATCAAACACTCCCAGGACAGGTACAGCACGGGGTTAGATACAGAGTAAAGCTCCCTCTGCACTGTCCGCATCAAACGCTCCCAGGACAGGTACAGCACGGGGTTAGATACAGAGTAAAGCTCCCTCTACACTGTCCCCATCAAACACTCCCAGGACAGGTACATCACGGGGTTAGATACAGAGTAAAGCTCCCTCTACACTGTCCCCATCAAACACTCCCAGGACAGGTACAGCACGGGGTTCGATACAGAGTAAAGCTCCCTCTACACTGTCCCCCATCAAACACTCCAGGGACAGGTACAGCACAGGGTGAGATACAGAGTAAACCTCCCTCGACACTGTCCCCATCAAATACTCGCAGGACAGGTACAGCACGGGGTTAGATGCAGAGTAAAGCTCCCTCGACACTGTCCCCATTATACACTCCCAGGACAGGTACAGCACGGGGTTAGATACAGAGTAAAGCTCCCTCGACACTGTCCCCATCAAACACTCCCCGGACGGGTACAGCACGGGGTTAGATACAGAGTAAAGCTCCCTCGACACTGTCCCCATCAAACACTCCCCGGACGGGTACAGCACGGGGTTAGATACAGAGTAAAGCTCCCTCGACACTGTCCCCATCAAATACTCGCAGGACAGGTACAGCACGGGGTTAGATGCAGAGTGAAGCTCACTCTACACTGTCCCCATTCTACACTCCCTGAACAGGTACAGCATGGAGTTAGATACAGAGTAAAGCTCCCTCGACACTGTCGCCATCAAACACTCCCAGGACAGGGACGGCACGGGGTTAGATACAGAGTAAAGCTCCCTCGACACTGTCCCCATCAAACACTCCCAGGACAGGTACAGCACGGGGTTAGATACAGTGTAAAGCTCCCTCGCCACTGTCCCCCATCAAACACTCCCAGGACAGGTACAGCACGGGATTAGATACAGAGTAAAGCTCCCACTACACTGTCCCCATCAAACTGTCCCAGGACAGGTACAGCACGGGGTTAGATACAGAGTAAAGCTCCCTTTCCACTGTCCCCCATCAAACACTCCCAGGACAGGTACAGCACGGGGTTTGATACAGAGTCAATCTCCCTCTACACCGTCCCCATCAAACACTCCCAGAACAGGTACAGCACGGGGTTAGATACAGAGTAAAGCTCCCTCTACACTGTACCCATCAAACACTCCCAGGACAGGTACAGCACGGGGTTACATACAGAGTAAAGCTCCCTCGACACTGTCCCCATCAAACACTCCAGGGACAGGTACAGCACGGGGCTAGATACAGAGTAAAGCTCCCTCTACACTGTCCCCATCAAACACTTCCAGGACAGGCACAGCACGGAGTTAGATACAGAGTAAAGCTCCCTCTAAACTGTCCCCATCAAACACTCCCAGGACAGGCAAGGAAAGGGGTTAGATGCAGAGTAAAGCTCCCTCTGCACTGTCCCCATCAAACTGTCCCAGGACAGGTACAGCACGGGGTGAGATACAGAGTAAAGCTCCCTCTCCACTGTCCCCCATCAAACACTCCCAGGACAGGTACAGCACGGGGTTAGATACAGAGTAAAGCTCCCTCTACACTGTCCCCATCAAACACTCCCAGGACAGGTACAGTACGGGGTTAGATACAGAGTAAAGCTCCCTCTGCACTGTCCCCATCAAACATTCCCTGGACAGGTACTACTCGGAGCTAGATGCAGAGTAAAGCTCCCTGTGCACTGTCCACATCAAACACTCCCAGGAAAGATAGAGCACGGGGTTAGAAACAAAGTAAAGCTCCCTCCCTACTGTCCCCATCAATCACTCCCAGGACAACCACAGCATGGGCTAGGTACAGGGTAAAGCTCCCTCTACACTGTCCCCATCAAACACTCCCAGGACAGATACAGCATGGGGTGAGATACAGAGTAAAGCTGCCTCTACACTGTCCCCCATCAAACACTCCCAGGACAGGTACAGCATGGGGTTAGATACAGAGTAAAGCTCCCTCTATACTGTCCCCCATCCAACACTCCCAGGACAGGTACAGCATGGGGTTAGATACAGAGTAAAGCTCCCTCTACACTGTCCCCATCAAACACTCCCAGGAAAGGTGGAGCACGGGGTTAGATGGACAGTAAAACCCCCTCTACACTGTCCGCATCAAACACTCACAGGACATGTTCAGCATGGGGTTACAGAATAAAGCTCCCTGCACACTGTCCCCATGAAACACACACAGGACAGATACAACACGGGTTTCGATACAGAGTAAAGATCCCTCTGCAGTGTGCCCCATCAAACATACACAGGACAGATACAACACGGGGTTAGATACAGAGTAAAGCTCCCTCTACAATGTCTCCATCAAACACTCCCAGGACAGGTACAGCACGGGGTTAGATACAGAGTAAACCTCCCTCTGCACTGTCCCCATCAAACACTCCCAGGACAGGTACAGCACGGGGTTCGATACAGAGTAAAGCTCCCTCTACACTGTCCCCATCAGACACTTCCAGGACAGGTACAGCACGGGGTTAGATACAGAGTAAAGCTCCCTCTACACTGTCCCCATCAAACACTCCCAGGACAGGTACAGCACGGGGTTAGATACAGAGTAAAGCTTCCTCTGCACTGTCCCCATCAAGCACTCCCAGGACAGGTGGAGCACGGGGTTAGATGGAGAGTAAAACCCCCTCTACACTGTCCCCATCAAACACTCACAGGACATGTTCAGCATGGGGTTACAGAATAAAGCTCCCTGCACACTGTCCCCATCAAACACACACAGGACAGATACAACACGGGGTTAGATGCAGAGTAAAGCTCCCTCTACACTGTCCCCATCAAACACACACAGGACAGATACAACACGGGGTTAGATACAGAGTCAAGCTCCCTCTCCACCGTCCCCATCAAACACTCACAGGACAGGCACAGCACGGGGTTAGATACAGAGGAAAGCTCCCTCTACACTGTCCCCATCAAACACTCCCAGGACAGGTACAGCACGGGGTTAGATACAGAGTAAAGCTCCCTCTCCACCGTCCCCATCAAGCACTCCCAGGACAGGTACAGCACGGGGTTAGATACAGAGTAAAGCTCCCTCTGCACTGTCCCCCATCAAACACTCCCAGAACAGGTACAGCACGGGGCTAGATACAGAGTCAAGCTCCCTCTCCACCGTCCCCATCAAACACTCCCAGGACAGGTACAGCACAGGGTTAGATACAGAGGAAAGCTCCCTCTACACTGTCCCCATCAAACACTCCCAGGACAGGTACAGCACGGGGTTAGATACAGAGTAAAGCTCCCTCTCCACCGTCCCCATCAAGCACTCCCAGGACAGGTACAGCACGGGGTTAGATACAGAGTAAAGCTCCCTCTGCACTGTCCCCCATCAAACACTCCCAGAACAGGTACAGCACGGGGCTAGATACAGAGTAAAGTTCCCTCTCCACTGTCCCCATCAAACACTCCCAGGACAGGTACAGCACAGGGTTAGATACAGAGTAAAGCCCCCTCTCCACTGTCCCCATCAAACACTCCCAGGACAGGTACAGCACGGGGTTAGATACAGAGTAAAGCCCCCTCTACACTGTCCCCATCAAACACTCCCAGGACAGGTACAGCACGGGGTTAGATACAGAGTAAAGCTCCCTCTGCACTGTCCCCCATCAAACACTCCCAGGACAGGTACAGCACGGGGTTAGATACAGAGTAAAGCTCCCTCTACACTGTCCCCATTAAACACTCCAGGGACAGGTAGAGCACGGGGCGAGATACAGAGTAAAGCTCCCTCTACACTGTCCCCATCAAACACACCCTGGACAGGCACAGCACGTGGTTAAATACAGAGTAAAGCTCCCTCTAAACGCTCCCCCATCAAACACTCCCAGGACAGGCAAGGAAAGGGGTTAGATACAGAATAAAGCTCCCTCTACACTGTCCCCATCAAACACACCCTGGACAGGTACAGCACGTGGTTAAATACAGAGTAAAGCTCCCTCTAAACGCTCCCCCATCAAACACTTCCAGGACAGGCAAGGAAAGGGGTGAGATACAGAGTAAAGCTCCCCCTCCACTGTCCCCATCAAACAGTCCCAGGACAGGTACAGCACGGGGTTAGATACAGAGTAAAGCTCCCTCTCCACTGTCCCCCATCAAACACTCCCAGGACAAGTACAGCACGGAGTTTGATGCAGAGTCAAGCTCCCTCTCCACCGTCCCCATCAAACACTCCCAGGACAGGCACAGCACGGGGTTAGATACAGAGTAAAGCTCCCTCTACACTGTCCCCATCAAACACTCCCATGACAGGTACAGCACGGGGTTAGATACAGAGTAAAGCTCCCTCTCCACCGTCCCCATCAAGCACTCCCAGGACAGGTACAGCACTGCTTTAGATACAGAGTAAAGCTCCCTCTACACTGTCCGCATCAAACACACCCAGGACAGGTACAGCACGGGGTTAGATTCAGAGTAAAGCTCCCTCTACACTGTCCCCATCAAACACTCCCAGGACAGGTACAGCACGGTGTTAGATACAGAGTAAAGCTCCCTCTACACTGTCCCCATCAAACACTCCCATGACAGGTACAGCACGGGGTTAGATACAGAGTAAAGCTCCCTCTCCACCGTCCCCATCAAGCACTCCCAGGACAGGTACAGCACTGCTTTAGATACAGAGTAAAGCTCCCTCTACACTGTCCCCCATCAAACACTCCCAGGACAGGTACAGCACGGGGTTAGATTCAGAGTAAAGCTCCCTCTACACTGTCGCCTGAAAACACTCCCAGGACAGGTACAGCACGGTGTTAGATACAGAGTAAAGCTCCCTCTACACTGTCGCCCATCAAACACTCCCAGGACAGGTACAGCACGGGGTTAGATACAGAGTAAAGCTCCCTCGACACTGTCCCCATCAAACACTCCAGGGGCAGGTACAGCACGGGGCGAGATACAGAGTAAAGCTCTCTCCACACTGTCCCCATCAAACACTCCCAGGACAGGTACAGCACGGGGTTAGATCCAGAGTCAATCTCCCTCTACACCGTCCCCATCAAACACTCCCAGAACAGGTACAGCACGGCATTAGATACAGAATAAAGCTCCCTCGACACTGTCCCCATCAAACACTCCAGGGACAGGTACAGCACGCGGCTAGATACAGAGTAAAGCTCCCTCTACACTGTCCCCATCAAACACACCCAGGACAGATACAGCACGGGGTTAAATACAGAGTAAAGCTCCCTCTAAACTGTCCCCCACCAAACACTCCCAGGACAGGCAAGGAAAGGGGTTAGATACAGAGTAAAGGTCCCCCGACACTGTCCCCCATCAAACACTCCCAGGACAGGCAAGGAAAGGGGTTAGATACAGAGTAAAGCTCCCTCGACACTGTCCCCCATCAAACACTCCCCGGATAGCTGCAGCATGGGGTTTCACACAGAGTAAAGCTCCCTCGACACTGTCCCCGTCAAACACTCCAGGGGCAGGTACAGCACGGGGCTAGATACAGAGTAAAGCTCCATCTACACTGTCCCCATCAAACACTCCCAGGACAGGTACAGCACGGGGTTAGATACAGATTAAAGCTCCCTCTACACTGTCCCCTTCAAACACTCCCAGGACAGGTACAGCACGGGGTTAGATACAGAGTAAAGCTCCCTCTACACTGTCCCCTTCAAACACTCCCAGGACAGGTACAGCACGGGGTTAGATCCAGAGTAAAGCTCCCTCTACACTGTCCCCATCAAACACTCACTGGACAGGGACAGCAAAGGGGTTAGATACAGAGTAAAGCTCCCTCTACACTGCCCCCCGTCAAACACTCCCAGGAGAGGTACAGCACGGGGATAGATACAGAGTAAAGCTCCCTCTAATCTGTCCCCCATCAAACACTCCCAGGACAGATACAGCACGGGGTTAGATAGAGAAAAGCTCCCTCTACACTTTCCCCATGAAACACTCCCAGGACAGGTACAGCACGGGGTTAGATACAGAGTAAAGCTCCCTCTACACTGTCCCCTTCAAACACTCCCAGGACAGGTACAGCACGGGGTTAGATCCAGAGTAAAGCTCCCTCTACACTGTCCCCATCAAACACTCACTGGACAGGGACAGCAAAGGGGTTAGATACAGAGTAAAGCTCCCTCTACACTGCCCCCCGTCAAACACTCCCAGGAGAGGTACAGCACGGGGATAGATACAGAGTAAAGCTCCCTCTAATCTGTCCCCCATCAAACACTCCCAGGACAGATACAGCACGGGGTTAGATAGAGAAAAGCTCCCTCTACACTTTCCCCATGAAACACTCCCAGGACAGGTGCAGCATGGGATTAGATACAGAGTAAAGCTCCATCTACACTGTCCCCTTCAAACACTCCCAGGACAGGTACAGCACGGGGTTAGATCCAGAGTAAAGCTCCCTCTACACTGTCCCCATCAAACACTCACTGGACAGGGACAGCAAAGGGGTTAGATACAGAGTAAAGCTCCCTCTACACTGCCCCCCGTCAAACACTCCCAGGAGAGGTACAGCACGGGGATAGATACAGAGTAAAGCTCCCTCTAATCTGTCCCCCATCAAACACTCCCAGGACAGATACAGCACGGGGTTAGATAGAGAAAAGCTCCCTCTACACTTTCCCCATGAAACACTCCCAGGACAGGTGCAGCATGGGATTAGATACAGAGTAAAGCTCGCTGTACGCTGTTCCCATCAAACACACTCAGGAAAGGTGGAGCATGGGGTTAGATACAGAGTAAAGCTCCCACGACACTGTCCGCATCAAACACACCCAGGACAGATACAGCACGGGGTTAGATACAGCCTAAAGCTCCCTGTACACTGTCCCCATGAAACACACTCAGGACAGGTACAGCACGGGGTTAGATACAGAGTAAAGCTCCCTCGACACTGTCCCCATCAAACACTCCCAGGGCAGGTACAGCACAGGGATAGATACAGAGTAAAGCTCCCTCTAATCTGTCCCCCATCAAACACTCCCAGGACAGATACAGCACGGGGTTAGATAGAGAAAAGCTCCCTCTACACTTTCCCCATGAAACACTCCCAGGACAGGTGCAGCATGGGATTACATACAGAGTAAAGCTCCCTCTACACTGTCCCCCATCAAACACTCCCAGGACAGGTACAGCACGGGGTTAGATACAGAGTAAAGCTCCCTCTACACTGTCCCCACCAAACACACCCAGGACAGGTACAGCACGGGGTTAGATACAGAGTAAACCTCTCTCTACACTGTCGCCATTAAATACTCCCAGGACAGATACAGCACAGGGATAGATGAAGAGTGAAGATCACTCTACAATGTCGCGATCAAACAATTCCCAGGATAGATACACCATGGAGTTAGATACAGAGTAAAGCGCCCGCTACACTGTCGCCATGAAATGCTCCCAGGACAGATACAGCACGGGGTAAGATACAGAGTAAAGCTCCCTCGCCACTGTCCCCCATCAAACACTCCCAGGACAGGCCCAGCACGGTGTTAGATACAGAGTAAAGCTCCCTCTCCACCGTCCCCATCAAACAATGCCAGGACAGGTACAGCACGGGGTTAGATACAGAGTAAAGCTCCCTCGACACTGTCCCCATCAAACACTCCCAGGACGGGTACAGCACGGGGTTAGATACAGAGTAAAGCTCCCTCGACACTGTCCCCATCAAATACTCGCAGGGCAGGTACAGCACGGGGTTAGATGCAGAGTGAAGCTCACTCTACACTGTCCCCATTATACACTCCCAGTATAGGTACAGCATGGAGTTAGATACAGAGTAAAGCTCCCCCGACACTGTCGCCATCAAACACTCGCAGGACAGGTGCAGCACGGGGTTCGATCGAGAGTAAAGCTCCCTCTAAACTGTCCCCCATCAAACACTCCCAGGACAGGCAATGAAAGTGGTTAGATACAGAGTAAAGCTCCCTCTACACCGTCCCCATCAAACACTCCAGGGACAGGTACAGCACGGGGCTAGATACAGAGTAAAGCTCCCTCTACACCGTCCCCATCAAACACTCCCAGAACAGGTACAGCACGGGGTTAGATACAGAGTAAAGCTCCCTCGACACTGTCCCCATCAAACACTCCAGGGACAGGTACAGCATGGGGTTAGGTGCAGAGTAAAGCTCCCTCTACACTGTCCCCATCAAACACACCCAGGATTGGTACAGCACGGGGTTAAATACAGAGTAAAGCTCCCTCTAAGCTGTCCCCCATCAAACACTCCCAGGACAGGCAAGGAAAGGAGTTAGATACAGAGTAAAGCTCCCTCGACACTGTCCCCATCAAACACTCCAGGGACAGGTACAGCACGGGGTTAGATACAGAGTAAAGCTCCCTCTCCACTGTCCCCATCAAACAGTCCCAGGACAGGTACAGCACGGGGTTAGATACAGAGTAAAGCTCCCTCTACACTGTCGCCATTAAATACTCCCAGGACAGATACAGCAAGGCATTAGATGCAGAGTAAAGCTGCCTCGACACTGTCCCCTTCATACACTCCCAGGACAGATACAGCACTGGGTTAGATACAGAGTAAAGCTCCCTCGACACTGTCCCCATCAAACACTCCCAGGACAGGTACAGCACGGGATTAGATACAGAGTAAAGATCCCTCTACACTGTCCCCCATCAAACACTCCCACGACAGGCCCAGCACGGTGTTAGATACAGAGTAAAGCTCCCTCGACACTGTCCCCCATCAAACACTCCCAGGACAGGTACAGCACGGGGTTAGATACAGAGTAAAGCTCCCTCGACACTGTCCCCATCAAATACTCGCAGGACAGGTACAGCACGGGGTTAGATGCAGAGTGAAGCTCACTCTACACTGTCCCCATTATACACTCCCAGAACAGGTACAGCATGGAGTTAGATACAGAGTAAAGCTCCCCCGACACTGTCGCCATCAAACACTCCCAGGACAGGTACAGCACGGCGTTAGATACAGAGTAAAGCTCCCTCTCCACCGTCCCCATCAAACACTCCCAGGACAGGTACAGCACGGGGTTAGATACAGAGTAAAGCTCCCTCGACACTGTCCCCATCAAACACTCCCCGGACGGGTACAGCACGGGGTTAGATACAGAGTAAAGCTCCCTCGACACTGTACCCATCAAATACTCGCAGGACAGGTACAGCACGGGGTTAGATGCAGAGTGAAGCTCACTCTACACTGTTTCCATTATACACTCCCAGAACAGGTACAGCATGGAGTTAGATACAGAGTAAAGCTCCCTCGACACTGACCCCATCAAACACTCCCAGGACAGGTACAGCACGGGATTAGATACAGAGTAAAGCTCCCTCTACACTGTCCCCATCAAACTGTCCCAGGACAGGTACAGCACAGGGTTAGATACAGAGTAAAGCTCACTCTACACTGTCCCCCATCAAACACTCCCAGGACAGGTACAGCACGGGGTTTGATACAGAGTCAATCTCCCTCTACACCGTCCCCATCAAACACTCCCAGAACAGGTACAGCACGGGGCTACATACAGAGTAAAGCTCCCTCGACACTGTCCCCATCAAACAATCCCAGGACAGGTACAGCACGGGGTTAGATACAGAGTAAAGCTCCCTCGACACTGTCCCCATCAAACACTCCAGGGACAGGTACAGCACGGGGTTAGATACAGAGTAAAGCTCTCTCCACACTGTCCCCATCAAACACTTCCAGGACAGGTACAGCACGGAGTTAGATACAGAGTAAAGCTCCCTCTACAGTGTCCCCATCAAACACTCCCAGGACAGGTACAGCACGGGGTTAAATACAGAGTAAAGCTCCCTCTCCACTGTCCCCCATCAAACACTCCCAGGACAGGTACAGCACGGGGTTAGATACAGAGTAAAGCTCCCTCTCCACTGTCCCCCATCAAACACTCCCAGGACAGGTACAGCACGGGGTTAGATACAGAGTAAAGCTCCCTCTCCACTGTCCCCCATCAAACACTCCCAGGACAGGTACAGCACGGGGTTAGATACAGAGTAAAGCTCCCTCTCCACTGCCCGCACCAATCACACTCAGTACAGGTACAGCACAGGGTTAGATACAGAGTAAAGCTCCCTCTCCACTGTCCCCCATCAAACACTCCCAGGACATGTACAGCACGGGGTTAGATACAGAGTAAACCTCTCTCTACACTGTCGCCATTAAATACTCCCAGGACAGATACAGCACAGGGATAGATGAAGAGTGAAGCTCACTCTCCACTGTCCCGATCAAACAATTCCCAGGATAGATACACCATGGAGTTAGATACAGATTAAAGCTCCCTCTACACTGTCGCCATTAAATACTCCCAGGACAGATACAGCAAGGCTTTAGATGCAGAGTAAAGCTGCCTCGACACTGTCCCCTTCATACACTCCCAGGACAGATACAGCACGGGGTTAGATACAGAGTAAAGCTCCCTCTACACTGTCCCCTTCATACACTCCCAGGACAGGTACAGCACGGGGTTAGATGCAGAGTGAAGCTCACTCTACACTGTCCCCATTATACACTCCCAGAATAGGTACAGCATGGAGTTAGATACAGAGTACAGCTCCCCCGACACTGTCGCCATCAAACACTCCCAGGACAGGGACAGCACGGGGCGAGATACAGAGTAAAGCTCCCTCTGCACTGTCCCCTTCAAACACTCCCAGGAGAGGTACAGCACGGGGTTAGATCCAGAGTCAAGCTCCTTCGACACTGTCCCCATCAAACACTCCCAGGACAGGTACAGCACGGGGTTAGATACAGAGTAAAGCACCCTCTACACTGTCCCCATCAAACACTCCCAGAACAGGTACAGCATGGGGATTGATACAGAGTAAAGCTCCCTCTAAACTGTCCCCCATCAAACACTCCCAGGACAGGTACAGCACGGGGTTAGATACAGAGTAAAGCTCCCTCTACACTGTCCCCATCAAACACTCCAGGGACAGGTACAGCACGGGGCGAGATACAGAGTAAAGCTCCCTCTACACTGTCCCCCATCAAACACTCCCAGGACAGGTACAGCACGTGGTTAGATACAGAGTAAAGCTCCCTCTACACTGTCCCCATCAAACACTCCCAGGACAGGCAAGGAAAGGGGTTAGATACAGAGTAAAGCTCCCTCTACACTGTCCCCATCCAGCAGTCCCCGGACAGGTACAGCACGGGGTTAGATACAGAGTAAAGCTCCCTCTACACTGTCCCCCATCAAACACTCCCCGGATAGCTGCAGCACGGGGTTTCACACAGAGTAAAGCTCCCTCGACACTGTCCCCATCAAACACTCCCAGGACAGGTACAGCACGGGGTTAGATACAGAGTAAAGCTCCCTCTACACCTCCCCCATCAAACACTCCCAGGACAGATACAGCACGGGGTTAGATAGAGAAAAGCTCCCTCTACACTTTCCCCATGAAACACTCCCAGGACAGGTGCAGCATGGGATTAGATACAGAGTAAAGCTCGCTGTACGCTGTTCCCATCAAACACACTCAGGAAAGGTGGAGCATGGGGTTAGATACAGAGTAAAGCTCCCACGACACTGTCCGCATCAAACACACCCAGGACAGATACAGCACGGGGTTAGATACAGCCTAAAGCTCCCTGTACACTGTCCCCATGAAACACACTCAGGACAGGTACAGCACGGGGTTAGATACAGAGTAAAGCTCCCTCGACACTGTCCCCATCAAACACTCCCAGGGCAGGTACAGCACAGGGATAGATACAGAGTAAAGCTCCCTCTAATCTGTCCCCCATCAAACACTCCCAGGACAGATACAGCACGGGGTTAGATAGAGAAAAGCTCCCTCTACACTTTCCCCATGAAACACTCCCAGGACAGGTGCAGCATGGGATTACATACAGAGTAAAGCTCCCTCTACACTGTCCCCCATCAAACACTCCCAGGACAGGTACAGCACGGGGTTAGATACAGAGTAAAGCTCCCTCTACACTGTCCCCACCAAACACACCCAGGACAGGTACAGCACGGGGTTAGATACAGAGTAAACCTCTCTCTACACTGTCGCCATTAAATACTCCCAGGACAGATACAGCACAGGGATAGATGAAGAGTGAAGATCACTCTACAATGTCGCGATCAAACAATTCCCAGGATAGATACACCATGGAGTTAGATACAGAGTAAAGCGCCCGCTACACTGTCGCCATGAAATGCTCCCAGGACAGATACAGCACGGGGTAAGATACAGAGTAAAGCTCCCTCGCCACTGTCCCCCATCAAACACTCCCAGGACAGGCCCAGCACGGTGTTAGATACAGAGTAAAGCTCCCTCTCCACCGTCCCCATCAAACAATGCCAGGACAGGTACAGCACGGGGTTAGATACAGAGTAAAGCTCCCTCGACACTGTCCCCATCAAACACTCCCAGGACGGGTACAGCACGGGGTTAGATACAGAGTAAAGCTCCCTCGACACTGTCCCCATCAAATACTCGCAGGGCAGGTACAGCACGGGGTTAGATGCAGAGTGAAGCTCACTCTACACTGTCCCCATTATACACTCCCAGTATAGGTACAGCATGGAGTTAGATACAGAGTAAAGCTCCCCCGACACTGTCGCCATCAAACACTCGCAGGACAGGTGCAGCACGGGGTTCGATCGAGAGTAAAGCTCCCTCTAAACTGTCCCCCATCAAACACTCCCAGGACAGGCAATGAAAGTGGTTAGATACAGAGTAAAGCTCCCTCTACACCGTCCCCATCAAACACTCCAGGGACAGGTACAGCACGGGGCTAGATACAGAGTAAAGCTCCCTCTACACCGTCCCCATCAAACACTCCCAGAACAGGTACAGCACGGGGTTAGATACAGAGTAAAGCTCCCTCGACACTGTCCCCATCAAACACTCCAGGGACAGGTACAGCATGGGGTTAGGTGCAGAGTAAAGCTCCCTCTACACTGTCCCCATCAAACACACCCAGGATTGGTACAGCACGGGGTTAAATACAGAGTAAAGCTCCCTCTAAGCTGTCCCCCATCAAACACTCCCAGGACAGGCAAGGAAAGGAGTTAGATACAGAGTAAAGCTCCCTCGACACTGTCCCCATCAAACACTCCAGGGACAGGTACAGCACAGGGTTAGATACAGAGTAAAGCTCCCTCTCCACTGTCCCCATCAAACAGTCCCAGGACAGGTACAGCACGGGGTTAGATACAGAGTAAAGCTCCCTCTACACTGTCGCCATTAAATACTCCCAGGACAGATACAGCAAGGCATTAGATGCAGAGTAAAGCTGCCTCGACACTCCCCTTCATTCACTCCCAGGACAGATACAGCACTGGGTTAGATACAGAGTAAAGCTCCCTCGACACTGTCCCCATCAAACACTCCCAGGACAGGTACAGCACGGGATTAGATACAGAGTAAAGATCCCTCTACACTGTCCCCCATCAAACACTCCCACGACAGGCCCAGCACGGTGTTAGATACAGAGTAAAGCTCCCTCGACACTGTCCCCCATCAAACACTCCCAGGACAGGTACAGCACGGGGTTAGATACAGAGTAAAGCTCCCTCGACACTGTCCCCATCAAATACTCGCAGGACAGGTACAGCACGGGGTTAGATGCAGAGTGAAGCTCACTCTACACTGTCCCCATTATACACTCCCAGAACAGGTACAGCATGGAGTTAGATACAGAGTAAAGCTCCCCCGACACTGTCGCCATCAAACACTCCCAGGACAGGTACAGCACGGCGTTAGATACAGAGTAAAGCTCCCTCTCCACCGTCCCCATCAAACACTCCCAGGACAGGTACAGCACGGGGTTAGATACAGAGTAAAGCTCCCTCGACACTGTCCCCATCAAACACTCCCCGGACGGGTACAGCACGGGGTTAGATACAGAGTAAAGCTCCCTCGACACTGTACCCATCAAATACTCGCAGGACAGGTACAGCACGGGGTTAGATGCAGAGTGAAGCTCACTCTACACTGTTTCCATTATACACTCCCAGAACAGGTACAGCATGGAGTTAGATACAGAGTAAAGCTCCCTCGACACTGACCCCATCAAACACTCCCAGGACAGGTACAGCACGGGATTAGATACAGAGTAAAGCTCCCTCTACACTGTCCCCATCAAACTGTCCCAGGACAGGTACAGCACAGGGTTAGATACAGAGTAAAGCTCACTCTACACTGTCCCCCATCAAACACTCCCAGGACAGGTACAGCACGGGGTTTGATACAGAGTCAATCTCCCTCTACACCGTCCCCATCAAACACTCCCAGAACAGGTACAGCACGGGGCTACATACAGAGTAAAGCTCCCTCGACACTGTCCCCATCAAACAATCCCAGGACAGGTACAGCACGGGGTTAGATACAGAGTAAAGCTCCCTCGACACTGTCCCCATCAAACACTCCAGGGACAGGTACAGCACGGGGTTAGATACAGAGTAAAGCTCTCTCCACACTGTCCCCATCAAACACTTCCAGGACAGGTACAGCACGGAGTTAGATACAGAGTAAAGCTCCCTCTACAGTGTCCCCATCAAACACTCCCAGGACAGGTACAGCACGGGGTTAAATACAGAGTAAAGCTCCCTCTCCACTGTCCCCCATCAAACACTCCCAGGACAGGTACAGCACGGGGTTAGATACAGAGTAAAGCTCCCTCTCCACTGTCCCCCATCAAACACTCCCAGGACAGGTACAGCACGGGGTTAGATACAGAGTAAAGCTCCCTCTCCACTGTCCCCCATCAAACACTCCCAGGACAGGTACAGCACGGGGTTAGATACAGAGTAAAGCTCCCTCTCCACTGCCCGCACCAATCACACTCAGTACAGGTACAGCACAGGGTTAGATACAGAGTAAAGCTCCCTCTCCACTGTCCCCCATCAAACACTCCCAGGACATGTACAGCACGGGGTTAGATACAGAGTAAACCTCTCTCTACACTGTCGCCATTAAATACTCCCAGGACAGATACAGCACAGGGATAGATGAAGAGTGAAGCTCACTCTCCACTGTCCCGATCAAACAATTCCCAGGATAGATACACCATGGAGTTAGATACAGATTAAAGCTCCCTCTACACTGTCGCCATTAAATACTCCCAGGACAGATACAGCAAGGCTTTAGATGCAGAGTAAAGCTGCCTCGACACTGTCCCCTTCATACACTCCCAGGACAGATACAGCACGGGGTTAGATACAGAGTAAAGCTCCCTCTACACTGTCCCCTTCATACACTCCCAGGACAGGTACAGCACGGGGTTAGATGCAGAGTGAAGCTCACTCTACACTGTCCCCATTATACACTCCCAGAATAGGTACAGCATGGAGTTAGATACAGAGTACAGCTCCCCCGACACTGTCGCCATCAAACACTCCCAGGACAGGGACAGCACGGGGCGAGATACAGAGTAAAGCTCCCTCTGCACTGTCCCCTTCAAACACTCCCAGGAGAGGTACAGCACGGGGTTAGATCCAGAGTCAAGCTCCTTCGACACTGTCCCCATCAAACACTCCCAGGACAGGTACAGCACGGGGTTAGATACAGAGTAAAGCACCCTCTACACTGTCCCCATCAAACACTCCCAGAACAGGTACAGCATGGGGATTGATACAGAGTAAAGCTCCCTCTAAACTGTCCCCCATCAAACACTCCCAGGACAGGTACAGCACGGGGTTAGATACAGAGTAAAGCTCCCTCTACACTGTCCCCATCAAACACTCCAGGGACAGGTACAGCACGGGGCGAGATACAGAGTAAAGCTCCCTCTACACTGTCCCCCATCAAACACTCCCAGGACAGGTACAGCACGTGGTTAGATACAGAGTAAAGCTCCCTCTACACTGTCCCCATCAAACACTCCCAGGACAGGCAAGGAAAGGGGTTAGATACAGAGTAAAGCTCCCTCTACACTGTCCCCATCCAGCAGTCCCCGGACAGGTACAGCACGGGGTTAGATACAGAGTAAAGCTCCCTCTACACTGTCCCCCATCAAACACTCCCCGGATAGCTGCAGCACGGGGTTTCACACAGAGTAAAGCTCCCTCGACACTGTCCCCATCAAACACTCCCAGGACAGGTACAGCACGGGGTTAGATACAGAGTAAAGCTCCCTCTACACCGTCCCCATCAAACAATCCAGGGGCAGGTACAGCACGGGGCTAGATACAGAGTAAAGCTCCCTCGACACTGTCCCCATCAAACACTCCCAGGACAGGTACAGCACAGGGTTCGATACAGAGTAAAGCTCCCTCTAGACTGTCCGCATCAAACACTCCCAGGACAGGCACAGCAAAGGGGTTAGATACAGAGTAAAGCTCCCTCTACACTGTCCCCGTCAAACACTCCCAGGACAGGTACAGCACGGGGTTAGATCCAAAGTAAAGCTCCCTCTACACTGTCCCCATCAAACACTCTCAGGACAGGGACAGCAAAGGGGTTAGATACAGAGTAAAGCTCCCTCTACACTGTCCCCATCGAACACTCCCAGGACAGGGACAGCAAAGGGGTTAGATACAGAGTAAAGCTCCCTCTACACTGTCCCCCGTCAAACACTCCCAGGAGAGGTACAGCACGGGGATAGATAGAGAAAAGCTCCCTCTACACTGTCCCCATGAAACACTCACAGGACAGGTGCAGCATGGGATTAGATACAGAGTAAAGCTCGCTGTACACTGTCCCCATCAAACACACTCAGGACAGGTGCAGCACGGGGTTAGATACAGAGTAAAGCTCCCCCGACACTGTTCCCATCAAACACACCCAGGAAAGGTGCAGCATGGGGTTCGATCCAAAGTAAAGCTCCCTCGACACTGTCCCCATCAAACACACCCAGGACAGATACAGCACGGGGTTAGATACAGAATAAAGTTCCCTGTACACTGTCCCCATCAAACACTCCCAGGACAGGTACAGCACAGGGATAGATACAGAGTAAAGCTCCCTCTCCACTGTCCCCCATCAAACACTCCCAGGACAGGTCCAGCACGGGGTTTGATACAGAGTCAATCTCCCTCTACACCGTCCCCATCAAACACTCCCAGAGCAAGTACAGAACGGGGTTAGATACAGAGTAAAGCTCCCTCTGCACTGTCCCCATCAAACACTCCCAGGACAGGTACAGCACGGGGTTAGATACAGAGTAAAGCTCCCTCGACACTGTCCCCATCAAACACTCCAGGGACAGGTACAGCACGGGGCTAGATACAGAGTAAAGCTCCCTCGTCACTGTCCCCATCAAACACTCCCAGGACAGGTACAGCACGGGCTTAAATACAGAGGAAAGCTCCCTCTAAACTGTCCCCATCAAACACTCCCAGGACAGGCAAGGAAAGGGGTTAGATACAGAGTAAAGCTCCCTCTACACTGTCGCCATTAAATACTCCCAGAACAGATACAGCACAGGGATAGATGAAGAGTGAAGCTCACTCTACACTGTCCCGATCAAACAATTCCCAGGATAGATACACCATGGAGTTAGATACAGAGTAAAGCTCCCTCTACACTGTCGCCATTAAATACTCCCAGGACAGATACAGCAAGGCATTAGATGCAGAGTAAAGCTGCCTCGACACTGTCCCCTTCATACACTCCCAGGACAGATACAGCACGGGGTTCGATACAGAGTAAAGCTCCCTCGACACTGTCCCCATCAAACACTCCCAGGACAGGCCCAGCACGGTGTTAGATACAGAGTAAAGCTCCCTCTCCACCGTCCCCATCAAACAATGCCAGGACAGGTACAGCACGCGGTTAGATACAGTGTAAAGCTCCCTCTGCACTGTCCCCATCAAACACTCCCAGGACAGGTACAGCACGGGGTTAGATACAGTGTAAAGCTCCCTCTACACTGTCCCCATCAAACACTCCCAGGACAGGTACAGCACGGGGTTAGATACAGAGTAAAGCTCCCTCTGCACTGTCCCCATCAAACACACCCAGGACAGGTACAGCACGCGGTTAGATACAGTGTAAAGCTCCCTCTGCACTGTCCCCATCAAAAACCCCCAGGACATGTTCAGCATGGGGTTACAGAATAAAGCTCCCTGCACACTGTCCCCATCAAACACACACAGGACAGATAGAGCATGGGATTGGATACAGAGTAAAGCTCCCTCTGCACTGTCCCCATCAAACACACCCAGGACAGGTACAGCACGGGGTTAGATACATAGTAAAGCTCCCTCTACACTGTGCCCCATCAAACACTCCCAGGACAGGTACAGCACGGGGTTAGATACAGAGCAAAGCTTCCTCGACACTGTCCTCATCAAACAGACCCAGGATAGATACAGCACGGGGTTAGATACAGAATAAAGCTCCCTCTACACTGTCCCCATCAAACACTCCCAGGACAGGTACAGCACGGGGTTAGATACAGAGTCAAGCTCCCTCCACACTGTCACTATCAAACGATGCAATGATAGATACAGCACGAGGATGGATAGAGGGAAAAGCTGCTTCCCCACTGTCCACACCAAATCACCCAGGACAGGGACAGGACGGGTCTCGATAGAGAGTAAAGCTCCCTCTATATCGTCCCCCATCAAACACTCCCTGGACAGGTACAACTCGGAGCTAGATACAGAGTAAAGCTCCCTGTGCACTGTCCACATCAAACACTCCCAGGAAAGATAGAGCACGGGGTTAGAAACAAAGTAAAGCTCCCTCTCTACTGTCCCCATCAATCACTCCCAGGACAACCAGAGCATGGGGTTAGATACAGAGTAAAGCTCCCTCTACACTGTCCCCATCAAACACTCCCAGGACAGGTACAGCACGCGTTTAGATACAGAATAAAGCTCCCTCTGCATTGCCCCCCATCCAACACTCCCAGGACAGGTACAGCATGGGGTTAGATACAGAGTAAAGCTCCCTCTACACTGTCCCCATCAAACACTCACAGGACATGTTCAGCATGGGGTTACAGAATAAAGCTCCCTTCACACTGTCCTCATCAAACACACACAGGACAGATACAGCATGGGGTGAGATACAGAATAAAGCTCCCTGCACACTGTCCCCATCAAACACTCCCAGGGCAGGTACAGCACGGCGTTAGATACAGAGTAAAGCTTCCTCTCCACTGTCCCCATCAAACACACCCAGGATGGATACAGCACGGGGTTAGATCCAGAGTAAAGTTCCCTCTATACTGTCCCCATCAAACACTCCCAGGACATGTGGAGCACGGGGTTCGATACAGAGTAAAGCTCCCTCCACACGGTCCCCATCAAACACTGCCAGGACAGGTACAGCACGGGGCTAGATTTAGACTAAAGCTCCCTCTACACTGTCCCCATCAAACACACCCAGGATAGATACAGCACGCGGTTAGAGACAGAGTAAAGCTTCCTCTGCATTGTCCCCCATCCAACACTCCCAGGACAGGTCGAGCATGGGGTTAGATACAGAGTAAAGCTCCCTCTACACTGTCCCCATCAAACACTCCCAGGACAGCTGGAGCACGGGGTTAGATAGAGAGTAAAACTCCCTCTATACGGTCCCCATCAAACACAACCAGGACAGACACAGCACGGGTTTAGATACAAAGTAAAGTTCCCTCTACACTGTCCCCATCAAATAGTCCCAGGACAGATAGAGCACGGGGTTTGATGCAGAGTAAAGCTCCCTCTACACTGTCCCCATCAAACACTCCCAGGACAGGTACAGCACGGGGTTAGATACAGATTAAAGCTCCCTCCACACTGTCCCCTTCATACACTCCCAGGACAGGTACAGCACGGGGTTAGATGCAGAGTGAAGCTCACTCTACACTGTCCCCATTATACACTCCCAGAATAGGTACAGCATGGAGTTAGATACAGAGTACAGCTCCCCCGACACTGTCGCCATCAAACACTCCCAGGACAGGGACAGCACGGGGCGAGATACAGAGTAAAGCTCCCTCTGCACTGTCCCCTTCAAACACTCCCAGGAGAGGTACAGCACGGGGTTAGATCCAGAGTCAAGCTCCTTCGACACTGTCCCCATCAAACACTCCCAGGACAGGTACAGCACGGGGTTAGATACAGAGTAAAGCACCCTCTACACTGTCCCCATCAAACACTCCCAGAACAGGTACAGCATGGGGATTGATACAGAGTAAAGCTCCCTCTAAACTGTCCCCCATCAAACACTCCCAGGACAGGTACAGCACGGGGTTAGATACAGAGTAAAGCTCCCTCTACACTGTCCCCATCAAACACTCCAGGGACAGGTACAGCACGGGGCGAGATACAGAGTAAAGCTCCCTCTACACTGTCCCCCATCAAACACTCCCAGGACAGGTACAGCACGTGGTTAGATACAGAGTAAAGCTCCCTCTACACTGTCCCCATCAAACACTCCCAGGACAGGCAAGGAAAGGGGTTAGATACAGAGTAAAGCTCCCTCTACACTGTCCCCATCCAGCAGTCCCCGGACAGGTACAGCACGGGGTTAGATACAGAGTAAAGCTCCCTCTACACTGTCCCCCATCAAACACTCCCCGGATAGCTGCAGCACGGGGTTTCACACAGAGTAAAGCTCCCTCGACACTGTCCCCATCAAACACTCCCAGGACAGGTACAGCACGGGGTTAGATACAGAGTAAAGCTCCCTCTACACTGTCCCCCATCAAACACTCCCCGGATAGCTGCAGCACGGGGTTTCACACAGAGTAAAGCTCCCTCGACACTGTCCCCATCAAACACTCCCAGGACAGGTACAGCACGGGGTTAGATACAGAGTAAAGCTCCCTCTACACCGTCCCCATCAAACAATCCAGGGGCAGGTACAGCACGGGGCTAGATACAGAGTAAAGCTCCCTCGACACTGTCCCCATCAAACACTCCCAGGACAGGTACAGCACAGGGTTCGATACAGAGTAAAGCTCCCTCTACACTGTCCGCATCAAACACTCCCAGGACAGGCACAGCAAAGGGGTTAGATACAGAGTAAAGCTCCCTCTACACTGTCCCCGTCAAACACTCCCAGGACAGGTACAGCACGGGGTTAGATCCAAAGTAAAGCTCCCTCTACACTGTCCCCATCAAACACTCTCAGGACAGGGACAGCAAAGGGGTTAGATACAGAGTAAAGCTCCCTCTACACTGTCCCCATCGAACACTCCCAGGACAGGGACAGCAAAGGGGTTAGATACAGAGTAAAGCTCCCTCTACACTGTCCCCCGTCAAACACTCCCAGGAGAGGTACAGCACGGGGATAGATAGAGAAAAGCTCCCTCTACACTGTCCCCATGAAACACTCACAGGACAGGTGCAGCATGGGATTAGATACAGAGTAAAGCTCGCTGTACACTGTCCCCATCAAACACACTCAGGACAGGTGCAGCACGGGGTTAGATACAGAGTAAAGCTCCCCCGACACTGTTCCCATCAAACACACCCAGGAAAGGTGCAGCATGGGGTTCGATCCAAAGTAAAGCTCCCTCGACACTGTCCCCATCAAACACACCCAGGACAGATACAGCACGGGGTTAGATACAGAATAAAGTTCCCTGTACACTGTCCCCATCAAACACTCCCAGGACAGGTACAGCACAGGGATAGATACAGAGTAAAGCTCCCTCTCCACTGTCCCCCATCAAACACTCCCAGGACAGGTCCAGCACGGGGTTTGATACAGAGTCAATCTCCCTCTACACCGTCCCCATCAAACACTCCCAGAGCAAGTACAGAACGGGGTTAGATACAGAGTAAAGCTCCCTCTGCACTGTCCCCATCAAACACTCCCAGGACAGGTACAGCACGGGGTTAGATACAGAGTAAAGCTCCCTCGACACTGTCCCCATCAAACACTCCAGGGACAGGTACAGCACGGGGCTAGATACAGAGTAAAGCTCCCTCGTCACTGTCCCCATCAAACACTCCCAGGACAGGTACAGCACGGGCTTAAATACAGAGTAAAGCTCCCTCTAAACTGTCCCCATCAAACACTCCCAGGACAGGCAAGGAAAGGGGTTAGATACAGAGTAAAGCTCCCTCTACACTGTCGCCATTAAATACTCCCAGAACAGATACAGCACAGGGATAGATGAAGAGTGAAGCTCACTCTACACTGTCCCGATCAAACAATTCCCAGGATAGATACACCATGGAGTTAGATACAGAGTAAAGCTCCCTCTACACTGTCGCCATTAAATACTCCCAGGACAGATACAGCAAGGCATTAGATGCAGAGTAAAGCTGCCTCGACACTGTCCCCTTCATACACTCCCAGGACAGGTACAGCACGGGGTTCGATACAGAGTAAAGCTCCCTCGACACTGTCCCCATCAAACACTCCCAGGACAGGCCCAGCACGGTGTTAGATACAGAGTAAAGCTCCCTCTCCACCGTCCCCATCAAACAATGCCAGGACAGGTACAGCACGCGGTTAGATACAGTGTAAAGCTCCCTCTGCACTGTCCCCATCAAACACTCCCAGGACAGGTACAGCACGGGGTTAGATACAGTGTAAAGCTCCCTCTACACTGTCCCCATCAAACACTCCCAGGACAGGTACAGCACGGGGTTAGATACAGAGTAAAGCTCCCTCTGCACTGTCCCCATCAAACACACCCAGGACAGGTACAGCACGCGGTTAGATACAGTGTAAAGCTCCCTCTGCACTGTCCCCATCAAAAACCCCCAGGACATGTTCAGCATGGGGTTACAGAATAAAGCTCCCTGCACACTGTCCCCATCAAACACACACAGGACAGATAGAGCATGGGATTGGATACAGAGTAAAGCTCCCTCTGCACTGTCCCCATCAAACACACCCAGGACAGGTACAGCACGGGGTTAGATACATAGTAAAGCTCCCTCTACACTGTGCCCCATCAAACACTCCCAGGACAGGTACAGCACGGGGTTAGATACAGAGCAAAGCTTCCTCGACACTGTCCTCATCAAACAGACCCAGGATAGATACAGCACGGGGTTAGATACAGAATAAAGCTCCCTCTACACTGTCCCCATCAAACACTCCCAGGACAGGTACAGCACGGGGTTAGATACAGAGTCAAGCTCCCTCCACACTGTCACTATCAAACGATGCAATGATAGATACAGCACGAGGATGGATAGAGGGAAAAGCTGCTTCCCCACTGTCCACACCAAATCACCCAGGACAGGGACAGGACGGGTCTCGATAGAGAGTAAAGCTCCCTCTATATCGTCCCCCATCAAACACTCCCTGGACAGGTACAACTCGGAGCTAGATACAGAGTAAAGCTCCCTGTGCACTGTCCACATCAAACACTCCCAGGAAAGATAGAGCACGGGGTTAGAAACAAAGTAAAGCTCCCTCTCTACTGTCCCCATCAATCACTCCCAGGACAACCAGAGCATGGGGTTAGATACAGAGTAAAGCTCCCTCTACACTGTCCCCATCAAACACTCCCAGGACAGGTACAGCACGCGTTTAGATACAGAATAAAGCTCCCTCTGCATTGCCCCCCATCCAACACTCCCAGGACAGGTACAGCATGGGGTTAGATACAGAGTAAAGCTCCCTCTACACTGTCCCCATCAAACACTCACAGGACATGTTCAGCATGGGGTTACAGAATAAAGCTCCCTTCACACTGTCCTCATCAAACACACACAGGACAGATACAGCATGGGGTGAGATACAGAATAAAGCTCCCTGCACACTGTCCCCATCAAACACTCCCAGGGCAGGTACAGCACGGCGTTAGATACAGAGTAAAGCTTCCTCTCCACTGTCCCCATCAAACACACCCAGGATGGATACAGCACGGGGTTAGATCCAGAGTAAAGTTCCCTCTATACTGTCCCCATCAAACACTCCCAGGACATGTGGAGCACGGGGTTCGATACAGAGTAAAGCTCCCTCCACACGGTCCCCATCAAACACTGCCAGGACAGGTACAGCACGGGGCTAGATTTAGACTAAAGCTCCCTCTACACTGTCCCCATCAAACACACCCAGGATAGATACAGCACGCGGTTAGAGACAGAGTAAAGCTTCCTCTGCATTGTCCCCCATCCAACACTCCCAGGACAGGTCGAGCATGGGGTTAGATACAGAGTAAAGCTCCCTCTACACTGTCCCCATCAAACACTCCCAGGACAGCTGGAGCACGGGGTTAGATAGAGAGTAAAACTCCCTCTATACGGTCCCCATCAAACACAACCAGGACAGACACAGCACGGGTTTAGATACAAAGTAAAGTTCCCTCTACACTGTCCCCATCAAATAGTCCCAGGACAGATAGAGCACGGGGTTTGATGCAGAGTAAAGCTCCCTCTACACTGTCCCCATCAAACACTCCCAGGACAGGTACAGCACGGGGTTAGATACAGATTAAAGCTCCCTCCACACTGTCCCCATCAAACACTGCCAGGACAGATACAGCACGGGGCTAGATATAGAGTAAAGCTCCCTCCACACTGTCCCCATCAAACACTCCCAGGACAGGTACAGCACGGGGTTAGATACAGAGTAAAGCTCCCTCTACACTGTCCCCATTAAACACTCCCAGGACAGGTACAGTACGGGGTTAGATACAGAGTCAAGCTCCCTCCACACAGTCCCCATCAAACACTCCCAGGACAGGTACAGCACGGGGTTAGATACAGAGTCAAGCTCCCTCCACACTGTCCCCATCAAACACTCCCAGGACAGGTACAGCACGGGGTTAGATGGAGAGTAAAACCCCCTCGACACTGTCCCCATCAAACACTCACAGGACATGTTCAGCATGGGGTTACAGAATAAAGCTCCCTGCACACTGTCCCCATCAAACACACACAGGACAGATACAACACGGAGTTAGATACAGAGTAAAGCTCCCTCTGCACTGTCCCCATCAAACACACACAGGACAGATACAACACGGGGTTAGATACAGAGTAAAGCTCCCTCTGCACTGTCCCCCATCAAACACACACAGGACAGATACAACACGGGGTCAGATAAAGGGAAAAGCTGCTTCCACACGGTCCCCATCAAACACATGATGTGGAGATGCCGGCGTTGGACTGGGGTAAACACAGTAAGAAGTTTAACAACACCAGGTTAAAGTCCAACAGGTTTATTTGGTAGCAAAAGCCACACAAGCTTTCGAGGCTCTGAGCCCCTTCTTCAGGTGACTCACCTGAAGAAGGGGCTCAGAGCCTCGAAAGCTTGTGTGGCTTTTGCTACCAAATAAACCTGTTGGACTTTAACCTGGTGTTGTTAAACTTCTTACCCCATCAAACACACACAGGACAGGTACAACAAGGGGTTAGATACAGAGTAAAGCTCCCTCTACACTGTCCCCATCAAACACACACAGGACAGATAGTGCATGGGGTTAGATACAGAGTAAAGCTCCCTCTACACTGTCCCCATCAAACACTCCCAGGACAGGTACAGCACGGGGCTTGATATAGAGTAAAGCTCCCTCTACACTGTCCCCATCAAACACTCCCAGGACAGGTACAGCACGGGGTTAGATACAGAGTAAAGCTCCCTCTACACTGTCCCCATCAAACACACCCAGGACAGGGACAGCATGGGGTTAGATACAGAGTAAAGCTCCCTCTACACTGTCCCCATCAAAAACTCCCAGGACAGATAGAGCATGGGGTTAGATACAGAGTAAAGCTCCCTCTACACTGTCTCCATCAAACACACACAGGACAGATAGAGCATGGGGTTAGATACAGAGTAAAGCTCCCTCTACACTGTCCACATCAAACACTCCCAGGACAGGTACAGCACGGGGCTTGATATAGAGTAAAGCTCCCTCTACACTGTCCCCATCAAACACACCCAGGACAGGTACAGCACGGGGTTAGATACAGAGGAAAGCTCCCTCCACACTGTCCCCATCAAACACACCCAGGACAGGTACAGCACAGGGTTAGATACAGAGTAAAGTTCCCTCTACACTGTCCCCATCATTGTGTGTGAGTGAGAGAGAATATGTGTGTGTTTGTGTGTGTGTGAGAGAGAGAGGGAATGTTTGAGAGACAGTGTTAGAGAGAGACAGAGAGTGTGCGAGAGAGAGAGACTGTGTGTGAGTGTGTGTGTGTGTGAGAGAGAGTGTATATGTGACAGAGTGCATGAGAGAGTGTGTGAGCATAAAAGAGTGTGTGAGTGTGTGTGTGAGAGAGAGTGTGTGTGTGAGAGAGAGAGTACGTGTGTGAGAGAGAGTGTGTGTGAGAGAGAGAGCGTGTGTGTGTGTGAGTGCGTAAGAGTGCGCGTGTGTATGAGAGAGAGTCTTGTGTGTGAGTGAGAGAGCGCGTGTATGTGTGAGTTTGTCTGTGTGAGAGAGTGCATGTGTTAGAGAGTGTGTGAGCGTGAAAGAGTGTGTGTGACAGTGTGTGTGTGAGAGAGAGTGTGTGTGTGTGAGAGAGAGTGTGTGTATGAGATTATGTGTGTGTCTGAGAGTGTGTAAGAGAGAGTGTGTGTGTGTGTGTGTGAGATTATGTGTGTGTCTGAGAGTGTGTAAGAGAGAGTGTGTGTGTGTCTGAGTGTGTGTGTGTGTGTGTGAGATTATGTGTGTGTCTGAGAGTGTGTAAGAGAGAGTGTGTGTGAGCTGATCTTTTTCTACACCCTATCGGTAACTGCAACACGATATTCTGCACCCTTTCCTCTCCTTCTCCCTGTGTACTCTATGTACGGAATGTTTTGTCTGTATAGCGCACAAGAAACAATACTTTTCACTGCATCCCAATACAAATCAATCAAATCAAATCAAATTAACACGGTGAAGTTTGGACCCTGTGGGGTGACAGTTGTCTGAATACAGATTCTATCTTATTGTAACATTCAGGTACCACGTGTACTGAGCTCACCAGCGTTCTGTCTGTATTGTGTGAATCCAGTCTTGAAATATCCACTCATGTTGCTAATTCTGCCAAAACAGAAACAGAAAGAGTGTTTGAATTCTCCGTGATTAGACCCCTTAACGATAAACAACATGGTGGATGAGAGGGATAGAGAGAGAGAGGAAGAGATACAGAGTAACAGAGAGGTAGGGAGAATGAGAGAGAGCAATGCAGAGAGTAACAGTTGTCTGAATACAGATTCTATCTTATTGTAACATTCGGTACCACATGTACTGAGCTCACCAGCATTTGCAGAAGCCATTATATAAATACTGTTCTGTCTGTATTGTGTGAATCCAATCTTGAAATTTGCACTCATGTTGCTAATTCTGCCAAGACAGAAACAGAAAGAGTGTTTGAATTCTCCGTGATTAGACCCCTTAACGGTAAACAACATGGTGGATGAGAGGGATAGAGAGAGAGAGGAAGAGAGAGAGAGATGGAGCGATGCAGAGTAACAGAGAGATAGGGAGAGGGAGCAATGCAGAGAGTAACAGTTAGACAGTGAGGAATAGAGATTAATTCAGATGGATAGTGAGTGACAGGGGAGTCCGAGACGCGACATAAGCAAGGTAAAGATTTGAAAATGGAGGAGTGTTTCTTACCCACTTTTAAAAGACAATCCACACTCACACCAGTCACATTTCACACTCTCTGCTCAGTCTTGTGTTGGGGGCTGTTGAGTGTGGGATCAGTGTTTGCTTTTCTCAAACCGCACTGATATTCCCAACAAGGGCAAGAGGTTTCAGTGTTAAAAAATGTAAACATTTCAAAACAAAAGCAGACAGGATTTGGTTAAATCTCACGGGATCCAGGGTGAGGTAGCCAAATTGATATAAAATAGGCTTGATGACAGAAGGTGGTTGTAGAGGGTTGTTTTTTTGTCAAACTGGAGGCCTGTGACCAGCGGGGTGCCTCAGGGATCGGTGCTGGGTCCACTGTTATTTGTCATTTATATTAATGATTTGGATGAGAATTTAGGAGGCCTGGTTCGTAAGTTTGCAAATGACACCAACATTTATGGCATAGTGGACAGTGAAGAAGGTTATCTCGGATTGCAACGGGATCTTGATCAATTGGGCCAGTGGGCTGATGAATGGCAGATGGAGTTTAATTTAGATAAATGCGAGGTGATGCATTTTGGTGGATTGAACCAACGCAGGACTTACTCAGTTAATGGTAGGGTGTTGGTGAGAGTTACAGAACAAAGAGATCTCGGGGTACAGATTGATAACTCCTTGAAAGTGGAGTCACAGGTGGATAGAGTGGTGAAGAAGGCATTCCACACTCTTGGTTTCATTGGTCAGAACATGGAATACAGGAGTTGGGACGTCTTGTTGAAGTTATACAAGGCATTGGTAAGACCACACTTGGAATGCTGTGTATTGTTTTGGTCACCCTATTATAGAAAGGATAATATTAAACCAGAAAGTGCGCAGAAAAGAATTACTGGGATGCTACAGGGTCTTGATGGTTTGAGTTATAATGAGAGGCTGGATAGTCTGGGACTTTTTGTCCTTGAGTTGACTTAGGCGTGGTCTTATAGAGGTCTATAAAATAATGAGGCATAAATATAGCAGCTTTATAGAACCTCAGTTAATCCGCACTTGGAATATAGTGTTCAATTCTGGTCGACACACTACCAGAAAGATGTGGAGGCTTTGGAGAGGATTCAGAAAAGATTTACCAGGATGTTGCCTGGTATGGAGGGCATTAGCTATGAGGAGAGGTTGGAGAAACTTGATTTGTTCTCATTGGAACGACAGAGGTTGAGGGGTGAACTGGTAGAAGTCTCCAAGATTATGAGGGGCATGGTCAGAGTGGATATTCAGAAGCTTTTTCTCTGGGTCGAAGAGTCAATTACTCGGGGGCATAAGTTTCAGGTGCGAGAGGCAAGGTTTAAAGGAGATGTACGAGGCATGTTTTTTACACAGAGGGTGGTGTGCCTGGAACTCACTGCCGGGGAGGTAGTGGAAGCAGACACAATCGTGAGTTTTACGGAGTGTCTGGACAAATACATGAATAGGATGGGAATAGAGGGATATGGTCCCCGGAAGGGTAGGGGGTTTTAGTTCAGTCAGGCAGCATGGTCGGTGCAGGCTTGGAGGGCCGAAGGGCCTGTTCCTGTGCTGTAATTTTTGTTGTCCTTTGATAAGCTAGTCAACATCTTTTCCAAAAGGGAGGGGAGTCTAAAACTAGAGGGCACAGGTTTAAGGTGAGAGAGGAGAGGGTCCAGAGGGCAATTCTTTTCACACAGAGGGTGGTGAGGAATTGGAACAAGCTGCCAGAGGTCGTAGTAGCGGCGGGTACAATTTTATATTTTAGAAAGCATTTAGACAGTTATATTGGGAAGATTGGTATGGAGGGATATATGTCAAACAGGCAAATGGTACTAGCTTAATGGTAAAATCTGGGTGGCATGGACAAGTTTGGCCAAAGGGCTTGTTTCCAATGTGTAAATCTTTATGTCTCTACCCCGCTGGGCCCTGTAACAACTCTCTGAGTTTGAATGAGATCACCTCTCATTCTTCCAAAGTGCATAAAATAAAAGTCCAGTCTATTGAATCTTTCCTCAGGGGACACTCCCTCCACCCCTGGAATTAATGCAGTTAAACCTCATTGAAGTCTCTCAACAAGAATGTATTTCCTTAGGTAAGAGGATAAAACTGTACACAACACTGTGTGTGTGGTTAAAGCCCCAGTTTGTGTCTTAGTTTGACTGTATTTGGACACAAACTCACACACCACACATGTGGATAAATGTGATGTTTTCCACTTTGAACGGAGAAACAGAATGGCAGAGTATAGGTTAAATGGTGATAGATTGGGAATGATGGTGTACAAAGGGACCTGGATGTCCTTATACACCAGTCACTGGAAGTGAGCGTGCAGGAAAGCAAGCAGTTAGGAAGACCAATGGGATGTTGTCCTTCTTTGCAAGAGGATGTGAGTCCAGGAGCAAGGATGTCTTACTGCAGCTGTACAGGGCCTCAGTGAGACCACACCTGCAGTATTGTGTACAGTTTTGCTCTCCTTATCTGAGAAAGCATTGAAGAAAATTGCTCACTGTGAACAAACCTAAAAAAGCTGACTGATGTTTCATTCTAGATTCTCAGAGGGAGAGAGAGAGAGATTCAGAGAAAACACAGACTGAGTGAGTGAGAAAAAGGGAGTGACAAAGATCAAGAGGGGGACCGAGAGATAGTGAGTGAAAGAAATATATTAGTCAGAGCGCATCGGAAAAGGAGGATTGGAATTTGTCAGCCTTGCTTTATGGAAAGCTTTAGTGTTTGGTCAGAATGTTAACACGGTGAAGTTTGGAGCCTCTGGGATGACAGTTGTCTGAATACAGATTCTATCTCATTGTAACATTAATGTACCACGTGTACTGAGCTCACCAACATTTGCAAACCATCGTTTGAAGAAAGCTTGCTGTTTTATTGTATGAATCCAGCCCTTTGGAAATGTAGTCAGTCTTATTCAGGAAAAGGACAAGCTAATTTCAGAGGGAGAGATACAGATACAGAGGCAGACTGGGACTGAAACAGGATGGGATTGTGCTGTACAGGTTTCAGAGCTGACACTGAGACACACAAGATGTACAGTCGCAGATTGTACCTGACACTTACAAAGAAACGTAGCAAATAGGAACAGGAGGAGACCATTCGGCCCATCGAGCCTGCACCGACAACAATCCCACCCTATCCCCGTAACACCACACATTTACCCTGCTGATCCCCCCCGAAACTAGGGTCAATTTGTCACGGCCAATCAACCAACCTGGGCATCTTTTGACTGTGGGAGGAAACCGGAGCACCCGGAGGAAACCATGATCAGCCATGGTCACAATGGATGGCGGAGCAGGATGGAAGGGCTGAATGGCCTCCACCTGTTCCTATTTTCTATGTTTCTTTGTAAGTTCCACGTGGCAAAGTGTTTCTTCATTTCACTCCTAAAAGTCTGAAATACTAAACATTGTCTAAAATCCAATGTCCCCCAAGTCCTAGACTCCCCAACCAGCAGAAAATGTTCCCCTTTATCAGTATCAGTGGGTCATCCTGACTCGAAACATTGGCTCTATTCCCTCTCCACAGATGCTGTCAGACCTGCTGAGATTTTACAGCATTTTGTTTTTGTTTCAGTTTTGAGTTTAAGTTTATTTATTCGTGTCACAAATAGGCTTACTTTAACACTGCAATGAAGTTACTGTGAAAATTCACAAGTCGACACACTCCGCCACCTGTTCGGCGACACTGAGGGAGAATTTAGCATGGCCAACGCACCTAACCATCGTGTCTTTCAGACTGTGGGAGGAAAGTGGAGCAGGCGGAGGAAACCCACGCAGACACGGGGAGAATGTACAGACTCCGCACAGACAGTGACCCGAGCGTGGATTCGACCCCGGGTCCCTGGCGCTCTGAGGCAGCAGTGCTAACCTCTGTGCCACCCATGATTCCTGTATCTGCAGTATTTTGCTTTTAGCTTTCTTCTTTATTAACCCTCTCCATTTCACTTATTATTTTGAAGGGTTTCATTAAATCACTCCTTAACCTCAATCCCAGTGTTTCAGAGGAAATCTTCATCGACACAAAAACCATACAATCACCACAGTGCAGAAGGAGGACATTCAGCCTATCGGGTCTGTACTGACTCTCCGAAAGAGCATCTATCCGCATAATGCCATGCATTTACCAGAGCTAATTCCCCGAACCTACACATCCCTGGACACTAAGGGGCAATTTAGCATAGCCAATCAAAATAGCCCGCATATCTTTGGAGTGTGGGAGGAAACCGGGGCACCCGGAGGAAACCAACGCAGACATGGGGAGAATGTGTAAACTCCATACAGACAGTCACCCGAGGCTGGAATTGAACCCGGGTCCCTGGCGCTGTGAGGCAGCAGTGCCAACCACTGTGCCATTGTACCACCCTGCTCAGAAAACACTTCCAACCCAAACACAACACACAGAGTAAAATCCCCTCTGCTCTGTCCAAGGAATTTTTAATTGCAGATTTTTAGGTTGACTTTTAGGAAAAACAGAACTCAAATTGCTCAGCATCCCAGTGTGGACTCTTGTTCATTCCAACCATGATCTCATCTCTGCAGATTCTAACATGAAGTTTAAGCTGTGAATACAGTTGTGTCTGTCTGTCTCAGAGTTTGTGTATTCAGTCTTTCACTGCCTTTTAAACTTCTCTGGAGAATTTGAATGCTGGATGTTGCTTAATCATTCCTTTCTCTCAGCACATGGAACTGGTGAAACTTCAAGGGTCACAATCTAATGTCAGTAACAAAGAACTGTATCTTTATTCATCCATCATTTCCAATCTCTGAATAGATCACACACATTTCCAGAATGCAGGAAGCTCTCAATGGAAACTGCTTCCAATTATTCCCCAATACAATTGTTCAGACTTTACTGTAAACTACATTCCACTGACATTCCCAAAGCAGCCACAGAAAAGTGACTGGTTATTTTAAACATTGAAACTGAACTATATTAACTTACGATTCACTCACATTGTACAGAAATGTTGACCCTGTGGGATGACAGTTTGGGAGTAACATTGCAACATTAAGGTGCCCTGCGTATTGTGTTTGACAACATTTGCAGCATTTCCAAGATATCAGCGACATTGCTGTGTGTATTGTGTGAATACAGCTGTGAAATATCCACACATATTGAACTCCCACTGCTGCTGCCTTTTCATCATTTATAAACACACAAACTAGAAGCAGGAGGAGGCCATTCGGCCCTTCCAGCCTGCTCCAACATTCATTATGATCATGGCTGATCATCAAATTCAACATCCTGATCCCACTTTAGCCCCAAGAGCTCTATCCAATTACTGGATAAAATTAGATCCCCCTTTGTTCCCACATTGAAGCGATCGAAGAGTGGATTCATCAAGTGTTTTCATGCAGAGAAAACCTCCCTCTACACTGTCCCCACCAAACACACTCAGGACAGGTACAGCACGGGGTTAGATACAGAATAAAGCTCGCTGTACACTGTCCCCATCAAACACACTCAGGACAGGTGCAGCACGGGGTTAGATACAGAGTGAAGGTCCCTCTACACTGTCCCCATCAAACACACTCAGGACAGGTGCAGCACGGGGTTAGATACAGAGGAAAGCTCCCTCTACACTGTCCCCATGAAATACACCCAGGACAGATACAGCACAGGGTTAGATACAGAGAGAAGCTCCCTCTACATTGTCCCCATTAAACACTCCCAGGACAGGTGCAGCACGGGGTTAGATACAGAGTAAAGCTCCCTGTATACTGTTCCCATCAAACACACCCAGGACAGGTGCAGCACGGGGTTAGATACAGTGTAAAGCTCCCTCTACACTGTCCCCATCAAACACTACCAGGACAGGTTCAGCACGGGGTTAGATACAGAGTAAAGCTCCCTCTACACTGTCCCACATCAAACACTCCCAGGGCAGGTACAGCACGGGGTTAGAGACAGAGTAAAGCTCCCTCCACACTGTCCCAATCAGACACACCCAGGACAGATACAGCACGGGGTGAGATACAGAGTAAAGCTCCCTCTACACTGTCCCCCATCAAACACTCCCAGGACAGGTACAACACGGGGTTAGATACAGAGTAAAGCTCCCTCTACACTGTCCCCCATCAAACACTCCCAGGACAGGTACAACACGGGATTAGATACAGAGTAAAGCTCCCTCTACACTGTCCCAATCAAACACTCCCAGGACAGGTACAGCACGGGATTAGATACAGAGTAAAGCTCCCTCTGCACTGTCACCATCAAACACTCCCAGGACAGATACAGCACGGGATTAGATACAGAGTAAAGCTCCCTCTACACTGTCCCCATCAAACACTCCCAGGACAGGTGCAGCACGGGATTAGATACAGAGTAATGCTCCCTCCACACTGACCCATCAAACACTCCCAGGACAGATACAGCACGGGATTAGATACAGAGTAGAGCTTGCTGTACACCGTCCCCATCAAACACTCCCAGGACAGATACAGCACGGGGTTAGATACAGAGTAAAGCTCCCTCGACACTGTCCCCATCAAACACACTCAGGACAGGGAAAGCACGGGGTGAGATACAGAGTTAAGCTCCCTCTACACCGTCCCCATCAAACACTCCCAGGACAGATACAGCACGGGGTTCGATACAGAGAAAAGCTCCCTCGACACTGTCCCCACCAAACACACTCAGGACAGGTAAAGCACGGGGTTAGATACAGAGTAAAGCTCGCTGTACACTGTCCCCATCAAACACACTCAGGACAGGTGCAGCACAGGGTTAGACACAGAGTAAAGCTCCCTCGACACTGTCGGCATCAAACACTCCCAGGACAGATACAGCACGGGGTTAGATACAGAGTAAAGCTCCCTCGACACTGTCCCCATCAAACAATCCCAGGACAGGTACAACAAGGGGTTAGATACAGAGTAAAGCTCCCTCTACACTGTCCCCATGAAACACTCCCAGGACAGGTGCAGCACGGCATTCGATACAGAGTAAAGCTCGCTGTACACTGTCCCCATCAAACACACTCAGGACAGGTGCAGCACGGGGTTAGATACAGAGTAAAGCTCCCTCGACACTGTCCCCATCAAACACACTCAGGACAGGTGCAACACGGCCTTAGATACAGAGTAAAGCTCCCTCGACACTGTCCGCATCAAACACTTCCAGGTCAGATACAGCACGGGGTTAGATACAGAGTAAAGCTCCCTCGACACTGTCCCCATCAAAGACACCCAGGACAGTTACAGCCCGGGATTAGATACAGAATAAAGATCCCTCTACACTATCCCCATCAAACGCTCCGAGGACAGGTACAGCACGGGGTTAGATACAGAGTAAAGCTCCCTCTACACTGTCCCCTTCAAACACTCCCAGGACAGGTACAGCACGGGGTGAGATACAGAGTAAAGCTCCCTCTAAACTGTTCCCAGCAAACACACTCAGGACAGGTACAGCACGGGATTAGACACAGAATAAACTCCCTCTACACCGTCCCCATCAAACAGTCCCAGGACAGGTACAGCACGGGGTTAGATACAAAGTAAAGCTCGCTGTACACTGTCCCCATCAAACACACTCAGGACAGGTGCAGCACGGGGTTAGACACAGAGGAAAGCTCAATCTCCACTGTCCCCATCAAACACAACCAGGACAGATACAGCACGGGGTTAGATACAGAGAAAAGCTCCCTCGACACTGTCCCCATGAAACACTCCCAGGACAGGTGCTGCACGGGATTAGATACAGAGTAAAGCTCGCTGTACACTGTCCCCATCAAACACACTCGGGACAGGTGCAGCACGGGGTTAGATACAGAGTAAAGCTCCCTCCACACTGTTCCCATCAAACACACCCAGGACAGGTGCAGCACGGGGTTAGACACAGAGGAAAGCTCCCTCTATACTGTCCCCCATCAAACACTCCCAGGACAGGTACAACACGGGGTTAGATACAGAGTAAAGCTCCCTCTGCACTGTCCCCATCAAACACACCCAGGACAGATACAGCACGGGGTTAGATACAGAGAAAAGCTCCCTCGACACTGTCCCCAGGAAACACTCCCAGGACAGGTGCTGCACGGGATTAGATACAGAGTAAAGCTCGCTGTCCACTGTCCCCATCAAACACACTCAGGACAGGTACAGCACGGGGTTAGATACAGAGTGAAGCTCGCTGTACACTGTCCCCATCAAACACACTCAGGACAGGTACAGCACGGGGTTAGATACAGAGTACAGCTCCCTCTAAACTGTCCTCACCAAACACACTCAGTTCAGGTACAGCACGGGGTTAGATACAGAGTAAAGCTCCCTCTACACCGCCCCCATCAAACACTCCCAGGACAGGTACAGCACGGGGTTCGATACAGAGTAAAGCTCGCTGTACACTGTCCCCATCAAACACACTCAGGACAGGTGCAGCACGGGGTTAGATACAGAGTAAAGCTCCCTCGACACTGTCCGCATCAAACACTCCCAGGACAGGGACAGCACGGGGTTAGATACAGAGTGAAGCTCCCTCGACACTGTCCCCATGAACCACACTCAGGACAGGTGCAGCACGGGATTAGATACAGAGTAAAGCTCGCTGTACACTGTCCCCAGAAAACACTCCCAGGACAGGTACAGCACGGAGTTAGACATAGAATAAAGCTCCCTCTACACTGTCCACTTCAGACACTCCCATGACAGGTACAGCACGAGGTTAGTACAGAGTAAAGCTCCCTCTACACTGTCGCCATGAAACACTCCAAGGACAGATACAGCACAGGGTTAAGTACAGAGTAAAGCTCCCTCAACACGGGTCCCCTTCAAACACTCCCAGGACAGGTGCAGCACGGGGCGAGATACAGAGTAAAGCTCCCTCTCCAATGTCCCCATCAAACACTCCCAGGACAGGTACAGCACGGGGTTAGATACAGAGTAAAGCTCCCTCTCCAATATCCCCATCAAACACTCCCAGGACAGGTACAGCACGGGGTTAGATACAGAGTAAAGCTCCCTCTACACTGTCCCCATCAAACACACCCAGGACAGGTGCAGCACGGGGTTAGATACAGAGTAAAGCTCCCTCTACACTGTCCCCATCAAACACACCCAGGACAGGTACAGCACGGGGTTGGATACAGAGTAAAGCTCTCTCTGCACTGTCCCCATCAAACACACCCAGGACAGGTACAGCACGGGGTTAGATACAGAGTAAAGCTCCCTCTACTCTGTCCCCATCAAACACACCCAGGACAGGTACAGCACGGGGTTAGATACAGAGGAAAGCTCCCTCCACAGTGTTCCCATCAAACACACCCAGGACAGTTACAGCACGGGGTTAGATACAGAGTAAAGCTCCCTCTACACTGTCCCCTTCAAACACTCCCAGGACAGGTACAGCACGGGGTTAGATAGAGAGTAAAGCTCCCTCTGCACTTTCCCACATCAAAACACTCCCAGGATTGATACAGGATGGAGTTAGACACAGAGTAAAGCTCCCTCTACACTGTCGCCATTAAATACTCCCAGGACAGATACAGCAAGGCTTTAGATGCAGAGTAAAGCTGCCTCGACACTCCCCTTCATACACTCCCAGGACAGATACAGTGTTGAAGTTAACTGTCTGTCTGTTTCATTTCCATCTCCTCTGCACCCACTCTCGAACACAAATCATTGTCTGGTAGAAAGTGAGAAGGAGCCTCGACAGAGAGGTTGGGAAGGATTGAATGGAGAAAGGCAGAAACCCTCAACACATTTCAAAACTACACTGATTTCCACTTGAAGGAATAACTTCTCTCCCCCAACACTATCCCGTCATTCTCGATAAGCCCATGCTGCCCGTGTTCTGTGATAAATTACACGCAAGTGAAAAGATTATTTCAAATAGTGGGGTTACATTTGCCACCCCCCAATCTGTAGGAACTGCTCCAGAGTCTATAGAATTTTAGATGATGACCAGCAAAGCATGCAATATTTCCAGCGCCGCTTCCTTTAATACTCTGGGATGGAGATTATCAGGCCCTGGGGATTTGTCAGCCTTTAACCCCATTCATTCCCCCAGCACCATTTTCTTACTAATACTGATTTCCTTCAATTCAATTCCACACTCTCACTAAACCATTGGTTCCCTAACATTTCTGCCAGGTTCTCTGTGCCTCTTTTGTGAAGACAGAACCAAAGTATATGTTCAATTCTGCTGCCATTTCTTTGCTCCCCATTATAATTTCCCCGGAGAGATGGAGAGAGGCAGAGTCACTGAGAGATAGGGGTGAGATAGTAATGCAGAGAGTAACAGTGAGATATTCAGGAGGGCAAGCAGCTAATAGTGGGGTACAACAAGGATCACTCCAAAGCCACAGATATTGCCTCATGTTGCCGCTGTCGCCATTTACCTTAAATCAGCATCCTCTGCTTTCCAAGCTTTCCGCCAATGTGCCGATTATCTCAAAGCCGATCCTCTCAGTCCCGGGACATCACTGCAGGACTTCCTCAGGGTGAGTGTCCGAGGCCCCAACCATCTTCAGCTGCTCCATCACTGACCTTCCCTCCATAGGTGAGATGTTCGCTGATGATCGCAGCATTCACAACTCCTCAGATTGTGAAATAGTCAATGCCGGAATACTGAGCAGGACAGGCAGCATCTGTGTAAAGAGAAGCAGATTCTGGGACTGGGGGACTGAGAGACAGGAAGATAGTGAAACACACACACACTCACTGACAACAAACACAGTGATGCACACACACACACACACACACAGGTACACGCACAGTCTCACACGCAGACACACACAAATAGAGAACACTCCCACAGTCTCACTCACAATATTCTAATCTCCCTGGCATTAAGGGGCAATTTATCACGGCCAATCAACCTAATGCGCGCATCTTTGGAGTGTGGGAGGAAACCGGAGCACCCGGAGGAAACCCATGCAGACACGGGGAGAACGTGCAAACTCCACACAGACAGTGACCCGAGACCAGAATTGAACCCGGGTCCGTTGCACTGTGAGGCAGCAGAGCTAACCACTGTGACACCCATGTTGGCCTTCATTGCAAGAGGATTGGAGTAGAAGAGCAAGGATATCTTACTGCAGCTGGACAGAGCCTCGGTGAGACCACACCTGGAGTCTTGTGTGCAGTGTTCCTCTCCTTATCTGAGGAAGGATGTACCTGCCACAGAGGGAGAGCAGTGAATGTTCACCAGACTGATTCCTGGGATGGCAGCATTGATGTCTGAGGGGAGATTGGGTCGGCTGGGCCTGTATTCACTGGAATGTAGAAGAGTGAGCGGGGATCTAATTGAAAGGTATAAAATTCTGACAGTGCTGGACAGGCTGGATACAGGGATATTGTTTCCTCCGGCTGGGGGTGTCTGGAACAAGGGGTCACAGTCTCAGGATACGGGGGAGGCCATTTGGGACTGAGATGAGGGGAAACCTCTTCACTCAGAGGGTGGTGAACCTGTGGAATTCTCTCCCACAGAAAGCTGTGGAGACCAAGTCACTGAATATATTTAAGAAGGAAAGAGATAGATTTCTAGACTCTAAAGGTGTCCAGGTGTATGGGGAGAGCGCTGGTGTATGGCATTGAGACAGAGGATCGGCCATGATAGCGTTGAATGGTGGGTCAGGCTCGAAGGGCTGAATGGCCTCCTCCTCCTCCTATTTTCTATGTTGATGTGACCGCCCCAAGTCTCTTTGGGCCTCCACTCTTTCCAGCCTTTCCCCATTCATAAAGCAATCTGTTCTATCCTTTTTAAAGTGGGTGACCACACAATTGTCTCCAATGAAATCCATCTTTCACTCTTTGAACCATTCAGTTAAGACATTTTACTTTAGGGCGGCACGATGGCTCAGTGGTTCGTACTGCTGCCTCACAGCGCCAGGGACCCGGGTTCAATTCCAGCCTCGGGTGACTGTGTGGAGTTTGCACATTCTCCCCGTGTCTGCGTGGGTTTCCTCCGGGTGCTCTGGTTACCTTCCACACTCGCAAGATATATAGATTAGATGGATTAGCAATGGGGTTATGGGGATAGGGCTGGGGTGAGGGCCTGGGTAAGATACTCTGTCATCAAGTCTGTGCAGACTCAATGAGCTGAATGGCCTCTTATGCAGTGGAATACCTCTTTGCCATTTGAAGCTTCTGGCTATAAGACTTAAAATGCTGCCTATTTCTGTGAAATGTAGCAAACCTTCTGTCTCATCACCGGCGACATGATGGCACAGTGGTTAGCACTGCTCCCCCACAGCACCAAGGACCCACGTTCAATTCCAGCCTCGGGTGACTGTCTGTGTGGAGTTTGTACGTTCTCCCAGTGTCTGCGTGGGTTTCCTCCGGGTGCTCTGGTTTCCTCCCACACTCCAAAGATGTGCGGGTGAGGTTAATTGGCCGTGCTCAATTGCCCCTTAGTGTTAGGGGGATTCAGGCCCGGGTGGTCTTGTTGTTGGGGGCAGGCTTGATGGGCCAAAGGACCTCCTTCTGCACTTTAGGGAATCTATGATGAACGGCATGGTGGCACAGTGGTTAGCACAGCGCCAAGAACCCAGATTCAATTCCAGCCTCAGCTCGCTGTCAGTGTCGAGTTCTCCAAGTGTCTGCGTGGGTTTCCTCCGGGTGCTCCAGTTTCCTCCCACAGTCCAAACATGTGCGGGTAAGGTGGATTGGCCATGATAAATTGACCTTAGTGTCAGGGGATTAACAGGGTAAATATATGGGGTTACGGGAATCGGGCCTGGGTGGGATTGTGGTCGATGCAGACTCGATGGGCCGAATGGTCTGCCCTTCAGTGATTCTATGATTCTAGGATCTCAAATCATTGATAAATACGATGAAACTGAGACAGACACGGGGGCTTTGCAGCAGCAGGCAGAATGGGAATCATTGCATCCTGCACCGAGTTTTATTACACAACCAATTTCAGAAAATTCACAACTCTAATTCACAACAGCAAAGTGTGGGATTGCAAACTTGGAATTATTAGCACAGGACTAAAGTTTAAAAGCTAAACACTGACATTCAGAAACAGGAGCTGGCCTCACATCTTCAATTCTGTGATTGTCCCCCATCTCCTGCTCTGAATATTACAATATCTATGCCCCCTTCCTGCGTCTGCAGACTTTGAAAGTTACTCAGACATCGGTGAAACTAGTCTTTATCTCGGGGCATTTCCTGTGAAATATGCACCTTCTGCAACGAGACACAATCTAATTGACGCTTTCTGATACAATCTGAATCTCCTTTCAAACAACCTCCCAACTCCACTGTGCAGGAATGTCACCTTTTGTCACATTCCCCAGCACAATTGTTGACACTTTACCAGGCAGGAAAAGTAGATTCAACTGACAGATTCTGAGCACCAGGTTGAATCTTTAAGATGTAAAAATGAACTGAAAGCCCAGGTCTCTCTGTTCCTGCATCCATTTTAACATTGACCCATTGATTTTAAATTGCTTCTCCTGTATAAAAATATCACCTATCAACCTCAGATTTAAACATTAATAAGCGACTGAGCATCAACTGCGAATTATAGAAGGTAGTTCCAAACTAATATCACAGCTGGTGTGGCAAAGTGTTTCTGAATTCCACTCCTACAAGTCTAAAATCCTCAACATTGTTTGAAATCCAATGTCCCCAAGTCCTGGACTCCCCAACCAGCAGGAAAAGTTGTTCTTTATCAGTCCTCTCCATTCCCCTTATTATCTTGAAGTGTTTGATCCAATCATCCCGTAGCCTAAATTCCAGCATTCCAGAGTAACACTTCAACTACACTTTTCAACAAACAATCCCAAACCAAATACAGAACAGGGCTCATAGAATCCTGCAGTGCAGGAGGCCATTCGGCCCATCGAGTCTGCACTGACCACAATCCCACCCAGGCCCCATCCCTATAATCCCATACATTTACCTCAGCTAATCCTCCTGACACTAAGGGACAATTTAGCTTGGCCAATCCACCTTACCTGTACACCTGATAGAAGTCTGCCAGATTATGAGGGGCATGAACAGAGTGGATAGTCAGAAGATTTTTCCCAGGGTGGAAGAGTTATTACTCGGGGGCAGAGGTTTAAGGTGCGAGGGGCAAGGTTTAAAGGAGATGTGGGAGGAAAGTTTTTTTACACAGAGGGTGGTGGGTGCCTGGAACTCGTTGCCAGGGGAGGGAGTGGAAACGGATACGATAGTAACTTTTCAAGGGCGTCTTGACAAAGACATGAATAAGATGGGAATGGAGGGATATGGTCCCCGGAAGGGTAGGGGGTTTTAGTTCAGTCAGGCAGCATGGTTGGTGCAGGCTTGGAGAGCCGAAAGACCTGTTCCCGTGCTGTAATTTTCTTTGTTCTATCTTTGGAGTGTGGGATGAAACCGGAGCACCCGGAGGAAACCCACACAAACACGGGAAGGACGTTCAAACTCCAGTCAGAAAGTGACCCATGCTGGGAATCGAAGGCAGGTCCCTGGCACTGTGAGGAAGCAGTGCTAACCCCTGCATCACTATGCCACCCCCATATTGAAAACTTGGGTTCAAATTCAAGACAGCCGCAAATTCACTTTGAGAAAAGTTCCCTCTGCTGTGTCAAAGGAATTTTTAATTGAGGATTTTTATTTCTGGGAAAACTGAACTCACATTGAACAGCATCCCAGTGTGGGATTGAAGCTCTCGTTTCTTTCAGTCATGGGGAGAGAGATGCAGCGAGAGGGAGAGATACAGATACAGAGGCAGAGAGACACAGAAACAGGATGGGATAGTGCTGTACATGTTTCAGAGCTGACACTGAGACACACACGACATGTACGATCGCAGACCAGAGTGAATCATTCTCTGTTACCTGCAGTGTCCTGGACATGGACAGAAGCTGACACTCAGACACACACAACAACAACTTGCATTTATATAGCACCTTGGACAGTATTATCCCAAGATGCTTCACAGGAGCCTTAATGTGAGAAATTTGACCCCGAGTCACAGGAGAGTTTAGGGTCACATGTCCCAAAGGTTTGGCCAGATGGTTTTTATGGACTATTTTAATTGGAGGAAAAGGAGGTATTAAAATGGAGAAAACCAATCTGCTTCACTAATGTCCTTTATGGAAGGAAATCTGCCGTCCTTACCTGGTCGGGCCTACATGTGACTCCAGCCTCACAGCAATGTGGTTGACTCTTAGATGCTGTTTGAAATGGCCTAGCAAGCCACTCAGTTCATGAGCAATTAGGGACGAGGAGTAAACGCTGGCAGAACCAGCCAGGCCCACATCCCATGGATGCATTTGAGTAAAACGTTCAGGGAAGGAATTCCAGAGTTGGAGCCCACGCAGATGAAGACACAGCTCCCAATGGGGAAACGATTCAAATTGTGGATGGTCACGGAGCCAGAATGAAAGGAAAACAGATATGGGAGGATGGTG